>NW_019101361.1:0-10326 GCF_001856785.1 Myzus persicae
ATCTGTCATTTACTAATTTACTCTGCGTTTATACCTATATTGTCCAGTGTTAGTAAATTTCAAGATATGTCATATACTCATATTATAGTATTGTTGTGGACCAACGGTGACCCAGTTAGAATTATCATATTTCGATATATGATTTGCACACGGAAGCGTGTGTGACTGGGTATCCATAGGCCACTATGATAAAACCTTCCGGTCTATGGATTGTGCACCGGGCATTGAAAAAGACGAGAGCGTATCGAACGGCAGTCGGAATCCAGCAGCCACTTTGTGTAAGCGTTATAATTTAGAAGTGCTGGTTCCGCTCTCGTGTCTGTATTTATATTATATATATTATTCTTGTCGATATCAAAATATCACAACATAAATTACTCATGTTTATTACTGCAGTTTTTATTGTCATATATTTAATTATTATAACTATTCTGATAATATATGTTTGAATTGAGTTTTGTTCAAACTAATAAGTCTGTGTGTTATTTATTATAATTTAAATAATACACTTGCCTATCGGAGTTCCTCGCTGTTGGGACGCAACAGGGAACTAATTTTGGTGCCGAAACCAGGGAAACTGTTATTTGAACGCGGAAACCGAAGTCGACGTCGGAGTTCAAATTTCAAAAATTCCTGAAGTATTTCTGTCAATCACCTTCGGGACGTTGCGGAAATTCAACTTCGTGTCTGGAGCTGAGAATAATCAGTTCAAGGGGCGATCCACAACTGGAGTGTTCCATCAACGGCAAGGAGCAGTGGCAAGAGAGATGACTATGATGAATCATCAGTGAGAAATTTCTTTTTATTGTTTTTGTAGAAACACTTAGCCGTTGTAATATTTTGGATAGTATATATATATATATGTTAGTGATTAATGACCGATAGAAATAGTTGGTTGAATTTATCGCTAGAGCAGGGTGACAGTGGTAGTGTAGAAAATTTATCTGAAACTTACATATTTGAAGTGTTAATAGGGCACGACCACGAAGAACTCAATAAAAATATGGCAAATAATTCTGATGATGGCAGTAATGGTAGCGGGTCTAGCGGGTCCGGGTCCCATACGTACCAATCGTCGGCTTTACGTTTAGTAGAGACGATAATAAGGGTAGTGCCAACATTTTCAGGTGACAATGTTGAAGATTACGCATCTTTTGTACAATCATGTGAGTTAATGGTAGGAGTGTTACCTACCGAACAAATGAGCATATTTATGCGAACGTTGTTAACCAGGTTGAGTGGGCAAGCTCGTGAGTTAGTTAGTCACGAGGAGATAGAGAACTGGGAGGATTTAAAGAAGATACTTGATGCTTCTTATATAAGGCCGAAAAACCCAGCGTACTTACAGTGTCAATTATTTGCTGCTAGACAAAAATACAAAGAACCCATGGTCGAGTATGTAAACCGATTAAATCAGTTAATGAGACAAGTGAATAGTTGTAGTACACTAGGAAAAACGAGAGAGCAAGCGTTAACGATTAAAGAGACTTTGAGAGAGCAAGTCTTAAATGTTTTCGTAGAAGGGCTGGCTGATTCCGTTCAGACAATGGTTAAAAGTCAGCATCCAAAAACACTTGAGGAAGCTATAAGAATAGCTATTGAGGAAGAGAAAAATTTTTTGGCTAGATTAGAAAAGAAGAAAGATTCGCACGAGGGAAAGAATGCGAACAAGGACAATTATAAAAATCGGGGTAATACCAATTATAATAAAAATAATAATTATAATAATTATAAAAATGGTGTGAAGTGTCATGTGTGTTCCAGGATAGGACATTACGCCCGTGATTGTCGATTTAATAAAAATCGTACGAATAATAATAATTCTGCGACCAATAATTCAAATAATTCAAATAATTCAAACGTGACGCGTACGTTTGTGGTATGCGAGTTTTGCTCTAAAAATGGACACACTATAAGCCAATGTTATAAAAAGAAAAACATAGATAAAAAAAATGCTAAAAAGAAGGATACCTCGGAGGCGGGAAACTCCAGCCAGCCACGGGAATAGGTGTGCCTCTCGTGGTTGGGGAATTACGTGCGACACACAACATAATGCAAATAGTTATAGGAATTAAAAATAATCATGTAATATGTAAATCTAATAGTTGTAGAAACGGATCGGTTGAATTCCTTTTAGATACAGGAAGTAGTGTAAACATCGTACAGTTGCAATATTTAAAAGATGAGGTAAAATTACTCCCTGGAGAGAAAATTTATTTAAAAGGTATAAATAATACTCTAGTAGAAACAATTGGTATAGTAGAAATACCATTAACATTTGGAATATTCACGATCGATAAAGTACAATTTTATATTGTTAAAGATGATGTTCCATTAATTAAATCGGGTATATTGGGTCAAATATTTCTAAAGAAGCATCGAGCACTCATTGATATGGCAAATGATACCATAATAATAAATCAAGTAAAAGAAGTTATAAAAATACCCCCCCGAGTAGAGTATATAATGGCCGTAAAAATAAATGACGCGAATTTAAAATCGGATGAAACAATTTTAATAAATAAATCAGAAATAACCGATCAAGTTTACGTAGGTAACGTTATAAATAAAATTCAAAATAATGAAGTACTTATAAAAATAATAAACTTATCTGAAGAGGAAAAACAAATAAGTCACTTAAAGATAACGGATTTAGACTATGAAATATATAATGAAGTCGAAATGAATTAAAAAAAAAAGTACCGATTTAACACAAAAGGAAGAGAATAACTTGGAGCGATTTGAAAGGTTGAAACAGGAATTGCGTGTAGAACAATTAAATAAGGAGGAGCAAGAAAGTGTGTATAATATTTGCGCCGAGTACACCGATATATTTTATTTAGAAGGGGATAAATTAACCAGTACATCGTCTATTATGCACGAAATAAAAACTCCTATAGATCACGCACCAATTTATCAGAGACAATATCGATTACCTCATAGTCAGAGGGAGGAAATAAACAAACAAATAAATAAAATGCATGACGAAGGGATAATAGAACCTAGCAATAGTCCTTGGAACTCACCCATGCTTTTAGTGCCGAAAAAATTAGATGCTACAGGCAAGCCGAAATACCGTTTAGTAGTAGATTATCGTAAATTAAACAATATAACTGTAGGCGATAAAATGCCTTTGCCTCAGATTCGAGACGTATTAGATCGCTTAGGAAACTCAAAATACTTCACGGTACTAGATTTGGCCTCGGGATTCCATCAGATTCCGTTAGAGAAAAGTTCAAGAATCAAAAGTGCATTTAGTAGCGATATAGGTCATTGGCAATATACCAAATTACCAATGGGATTAAAAAATAGTCCTCCGACCTTTCAACGATTAATGAATAACGTATTATGTAATCTTATAGGTTTACAGTGTTTAGTTTACCTAGATGACATAATCATATTCTCCGTAGACATACGTGAACATAGTAAGAGGTTAAGAGAAGTATTTAACCGTTTGCGAATGCATACTCTAAAATTAAATCCCGCGAAATGTGAATTTTTATCCAAAGAGGTAATTTATTTAGGACATAAAATATCGGAAAATGGAGTCCAACCGGATGAACGAAAAGTAAAGAGTGTTAAAAATTTCCCTATACCAAAAAATGTAAAGGATATTAAGTCATTTTTAGGGTTGACTGGTTATTACAGGAATTTCATACCTGAATATAGTAAAATTACAAAGCCATTGACAAATTTATTAAAAAAAGAAGTAAAATTTGATTGGTCGACTACATGTAACGAGGCTTTTGAAACTCTAAAAACAATCTTATGTAGGGAACCCATTTTGCAATTTCCGGGCTTTACTAAGCCTTTCACTATTTCGTGTGATGCAAGTAATTATGCAGTTGGGTCTGTATTAAGTCAAGGGGAAGGGAAGCACGAGTTGCCCATAGCGTATTCCTCACGTACTCTCAATAAGGCTGAAATAAATTATACTACCACCGAAAAGGAATTAGTAGCAATATTGTTTGGGGTAAAACAATACCGTCCATATATCTATGGTCGACGTTTTTGTATAGTTACGGATCATAAACCGTTAACATGGTTATTTAGTGTAAAAGATCCGAGTAGCCGTTTAATGAGATGGAGAATAAAATTAGATGAATTTGATTTTGAAATAAAATATAAAAGTGGCAAAACCAATAACAATGCGGATGCATTAAGTAGAATAAAAGAAACGTATTTATTACGAATAAATAAAAATTATAACGAATTTTTAAATGATTTTAATTCCAAAATGATAATTAATACTCGTGTGAAAGAAATAAACGGAAGTCTATTAGACGCCCCCAGCGATTTTAACATAGTTATCGAATATCCACAGGATGGGAAAATTAATGTTGAAATAACAAATAAAATAATTACTAAATTCAACAAACAAGAAAAATTATCGGTGGCTGAGCGTGTGGTTGGAGAGATTGTACAAGTAGCGTCCGGGAAACGAAGCTTGATAACTTTAATTTCTAAAAAACAGGAAAAGGATGAGGCTACATATAGTAATATCTATAATTGCTTAATCAAGTTGCGAGAATTTTGCGATACAAATAAAATAACTAAAATCGTAATGTCCCAAGTGGGTGTGAGATCAAATACACCAGGAAGTGGTTTGAATTGGGAACAAATAAGGGCTATGATAAGATACGTGTTCCGAGGAACGTCCATAAATGTTTTAATTTACTTGGAATCGTTGTTAAGCGAGAGTGACAAGCAGGAAGTGATAAAAGTACATCACGACTCCTTAATGAGTGGTCATTTAGGCGTACATAAAACATTGAAAAGAATAGGTGAGCAACTACAATGGAAGGGCATGAAGAAAGACGTACAGAAATATATTAAATCTTGTGCATCGTGTCAAAAGAATAAGAGTTCTAAAAAACTTAAAATTCCTATGGCAATAACAACTACGTCATTTAGACCGTTTCAACGAATATTTCTAGATGTAGTGGGCCGTTTGCCAACTTCACATAGAAATAATTCTTACATTCTAACAATCCAAGATGACTTGACCAAATTTTTGTTTGCTTTTCCAATTGAAAATCACCAAGCTAATACTATAGCCAAAGTTTTTGTTGAGAATTTCGTTTGTATACATGGCATCCCTATGTCAATTTTAACAGATAATGGTCCTGAATTTGTGGGTGAAATATTTACACATATATGCAAACTTTTGAAAATAGAGAAAAATATGTCCAGCCCGTATCACCCTCAAACTAATGGGGGACTTGAGAAAACACATAGAGTCATTAAAGAAATGTTACGACACAATGTAGATAAGAACGCTCATAATTGGTGTGAAAACATACCTTTTGTAGTATTTTCTTTTAATTCCGCGGTACACGAGAGTACACAATATCAACCTTATGAGTTGTTATACGGAAATCCGATACATATTCCGACCATATTTCAAAAAAGTTCCGAGACTGGCTATAATTATGATAACTATGCTTTTGAAATGAAGCAAAAGTTGCAGACAGCGTATGCTTTGGCTAGAGAAAATCTTATTAACAAGAAAAATCGAACTAAATTACATTACGATAAAGGGCAGAATGTCCAAGGGGTCCATATTGGCGACAAGGTATTAATAATAGAACACACCCGTAAAAATAAGCTAGCGCCATTATGGGTGGGTCCATACGAAGTGATAGATCTTGTAGGAGATTATAATGTTAAAATACAAAAAGAAAAACGAGTTGCAACTTTGCATAAAAATAATGTAAAAATATTCATAGAATAATAAAGCTAGTTAATGTAAATAGTATAGCATAATATAATAACGCAGGTTAAGTGAGTAATATTAAGACACATTTGCCAGTTATTTGAGACCATTGAACAAAATAATTTAAATGATTTGAAATATTAAAAAATAATTTTAGGTACGGTCGAACGTTCATTATTAGTTACGGTAATTTGTTTGTTTGCCTTTATAGGATTCTGCTATCAATTGTTCTCGTATTGAGTGCAGTAGCAGCAGAACCGACTCATAATGTTACCCAGGTACTTGGTACTTCCGGAGTATACTACGAGAATGAAGGGGCGTTGAAGGTAACAAACACTAACTGGGATATAATGACATCCATGAATTTATCCGCTATTAATAATAGAATAACGGGGTTAGGTAAATATTTCGGAAAAGTTGTCGAAATGTGCGTAAATGTAACCAGAAAAATAACTGTAACTAGATGTAGTGATGTAAACACGACGGTTTTAGCTTTATTAGACCAAATAAACGAAAGGATAGATCATTATTATATGATTATGGGGGACTCCCCCGGTAAGAGGGATAAACGAGCAATTTTAGGATTTGTAGGTGACCTTCAAAAACAATTATACGGAGTATTGAATGATGAGGATGGTGCAAGGATAGATGCACAAATATTTGAGTTGAATGCGAGTAGAGAAAGGGCAATACAAATTTCTAAAGACCAAACTAGCGTAATAAAATCCAATATTGATATTTTAAACACAACAATAAATAATTTTAATAAAGATAAAAATGTATTAAACGATAATTTTGAAAGAATTAGTAAAAAAACTCAATAATATCAATGAGTTGTTATCCGATGTAGAAACGGAGGAGCTAGTTAATCAGCAGATTATGATGTATACACTTATGCAAAGTCATGTGTTGTTTGAAATCGATTTATTGGGTGAAATTATAACAGCAGCTCAGGCTGGTGTGGTACATTCCAGTATTTTAACACCTAAAGACATTTTAAATCAATTGCGCCTTATAAAAGGGGATATACCATTAGATAATGAATTTCCGGCAGAGCTTAATTTGGGAGGCGCTTTGAAAATGTTAAATATGGGAAAATTAGTAAGTATATATAGAGATAAGATATTAGTATTTATAATTAGATTTCCATTAGTTTACAATGTAAACTTTACTTTGTACCATTTAATTTCGCTACCTGTTAATAGAGATAACAATTCTACGATTACGTTTATTAAACCAAACGATCCTTATTTAGCGATTAGTAAAAATTATGAAAAGTATATTGGATTTAATGAGGTAGACATGCAAAATTGTCGACAAACGACAGATTTTGTGTTGTGCGAAGGAAACAAAAATATATATAATCGGCATGAAAGAACCATGTGCGACATCCAACTGATAATGAAACCAGAAAAAGTACCCGAGAATTGTGCAGTACAATATAAGAATGAGAGTGAGGATGTGTTTCAAAAATTAAAATATAAAAATTCATGGCTATACTCGACGAAATTATCCCAATTGATAATAGATTGTGAAAAAGAAATAAATCCATTAACAATAGAGGTACGAGGAATTGGTCTATTGTCGTTACGAGAAGATTGTAAAGGTATAACCTCCAACTCTGTGTTAGTTCCATCGAAAAAAATAATTAGTCTTAATTATGTTGATATATTTCCGAACGCTGAACTACCTTTAAATACGAGTATGATAAATAAAATAATAACCAACAAAGCCGAAACCCATTTGGAAAGATTAAATAATACAGAGGTAAAACCATTAAATGAAGTGGTACGTATAATCGATAAAATAAATAAAAACCTTGAGGTTGAGCAGGACGATAGTACTATGTATATTTTACACTTCATATATTCATATATGTCAACAATAAAATTTACCTTGATAATACTAATAGGTGGATTAATAATGTATTGTATCCTATCAGGACGACAGGGCTCCCGCAATATAAGCATTGCTGCCATCCCAATGAGGGAGACAAGCCTATAAATAAATAAATAAATAAATAAATAAATAAATAAATGAACTAATAACTAAATTAGAAATGTATATATAATATTTTTATCAATAACCATTTAACAATTGTATGTTATTCTTTAACAGCTTTGCAGATCGCTGTAAGTTCGTCGTAATGGATTTCGAGTTTTCGATGTGTAATAGGACAAATATTGTCCTGATATCGGGCGCTATGTCCAACAGTTTAGACCGTTATAGAGTTATAAAATTACAAGGAAATCCACTACTTTTGACAGCACTGCATCAAGTTAAAGGAATGACATTAGGTATGATTAATAAAGCTTTAGATCAATGTATTAAATATTTAGGTAATAAGACGGATACACTTTACCCTTTTCTTGATCAGTATAGAGACAGCTTGTTCTCAACAAATAGAAATTTGAGTATCAATAATATAAAAAACTATCTCGACAGAGGGAACGCCAAAGCCATAGTAGTCTTTTGGGGCGGAAGCACCGATAAAATAATTATGGAAAGGATGGGATTAGGTCATTACCAAATGTTAGAGATATTTGCCAGTGATAAATATAACAATCAAGAGTTTTACTTACACTTGAGAAATATGTCCACAAAGGAAATAATAATATCCGAGGAAATAGGTTATGTGAACAAAAGGGGAAATATGCTCAATTTGGGCGAAACTCATCAGTTGGTTTGTTCTAAAAGCCATAAAATCACGTACTTACACGATCCAAGTACGGATGTAATATTAACCAAATGTATTTTCGACAAATTGTTAAGAATAATGAAATGTAAGGGTTTAAAATGGAGAGATTTCATTTGAAAAAAAAAAGGAAAAAAAAGAAATCGAATAAAATTTAATCTAATATACTATAATTAATAAAATAAAATAATTGGGTCATGAGGTCGTGCGTGAACTTGACATTAACCTAGTATACTCGACTTGTATTGTTTATCATTTGTCACTCGGTTATAACGATATTAATTTGACGATTTATTGTAATGTAACTAACCACATATTTATAATTATATGTATATCTGTCAATATTCGATATAAAAAAAAAAAATTATTATATAATAAAAACAATTTATATAATGTAATAATATTAAAATAGAACTGATAATATAATAATGTGATATCAGATTCTATTAATTATTGTATATGTATTTTACTAACAACGAAATTATAACCGGGCCAATTTGTAAATGGATTGGGAGGTTTCATCTTATGGGATGATCCCTTGTTTTACAGGGGAGGTGTTGTGGACCAACGGTGACCCAGTTAGAATTATCATATTTCGATATATGATTTGCACACGGAAGCGTGTGTGACTGGGTATCCATAGGCCACTATGATAAAACCTTCCGGTCTATGGATTGTGCACCGGGCATTGAAAAAGACGAGAGCGTATCGAACGGCAGTCGGAATCCAGCAGCCACTTTGTGTAAGCGTTATAATTTAGAAGTGCTGGTTCCGCTCTCGTGTCTGTATTTATATTATATATATTATTCTTGTCGATATCAAAATATCACAACATAAATTACTCATGTTTATTACTGCAGTTTTTATTGTCATATATTTAATTATTATAACTATTCTGATAATATATGTTTGAATTGAGTTTTGTTCAAACTAATAAGTCTGTGTGTTATTTATTATAATTTAAATAATACACTTGCCTATCGGAGTTCCTCGCTGTTGGGACGCAACAGTATTATAACAAAATACAATTAGTTATAATCATTTTCGAGACTTATAGCCTATAGGTAGGTACAATAGGTACATCATAAACTTTGATGATTGAAATTTTAAGTTCATCAATTATATAAACAATTGGACATTGGTCATGTTTAACACTCTTAAATAGATTTACTATCGATGTGATTATATGAATAGGTAACTACTTCTAGGAAAACTACTGACATAGAAAGTTGCGTGTTGCTGGCGTGATTACCAACTAACGTATAAATTTGTACCTAATAGTTTTTAAAGTTCAATAAATCCATAAGATGTAGAATGTAGATAACGTCCACGTAAGATAATATTATACTTTTAAGTTACCAAACTTTCGGTTTAGGCCTTTCTAAAACGTACTCCCGGAATCGGGGTTATTTTTTGCGCTCCGATCCATTTTTGTAGTCGGACTTTATGGAGCACTTTACGCCTGAACGATTGGCACCGAGATCGAGGTGATCCAACTTTTGGTTCGGGAGTTATGATTTTTAGGGTATTTTTGGAATTAGAAAATTACGTATTTACGTGTTTTTTAGATTTTTTTTTCGTTTGATCACTACTAAATTCTAGAATCTGATTATTTGGTGTACGAGGATTCAAAAAACCTCTATGGTGGAAGTACGTAAGACCATAATTTCGCCCGCAATCGTAGTAGCAATAAGTTAGAAAACAAATTATGCTATTTTTCTTATTACCAAGGCGTCTCCTTGTGAGATACGTCTGTGTAACACATCAAGTAATAAATGTTTTGAATTTTTTTTTCACACTTATTTTAGTAGGCGTGTAGCTCATTATTTATTAATATAAATCGATAGGCATATAAGAATAAAATATTAAAACCTATAAAATAATAGATCAATTCACTCTAATACGTATTATATTT
>NW_019101362.1:0-10600 GCF_001856785.1 Myzus persicae
AAATGATTAAATATTCAGTTTTTATAAATAAGGGTTGAAGGCTCCAGGTATACCATTGCCTCCAACACCTATATTAACAAGATGGGGTACATGGATTTCTGCTTCAATGTACTATTCCGAACATATAGAAGCTATTCGAAATGTAATACAGAAATTGAACCCCGAAGACGCCGCGGCGTTTCAATAGACAAATTTAAAAAATTAATTTCTAAAGATCAAGTTGAAGCAAATTTAACTTTTATTCATTTAAACTATAGATTTTTACCAACTACCATAACATCTTTAGAAAGCCAGAATGTTTTACGAGCAGACTCAATTAAATTAATAGAAACTGCGCGAAGTAAAATATGTGAAGTTAGTGGTACAAATGGCACTGATATTAACAACAAATGTGAAGATGTTTTTAAAAAAATAATGGTTTTCATGTTCTTACGAAAATTTCTAAAGTATTATCCGATGATGTATTCACATTAGAAGGTATCCCAGAAAATTTGACCAGCAACGATTTGTTGAATTATAAATACGCACATCGGGTAAAAATTAAAATGTTTATCATCTGATTAATGTTTTTGTTTTTTAATTTTAATTTTTTAATTTTAAATATTTTTTAATATCACACATTTTTGTAAATCATTATTCATTGGCAATAAATAATAATATTGTATTATAGTATAAATTGTATAATACATAAAAAAATAAATAACATTTTTTTTAGAGCATATTTTAAGCGCATATAATTGTTGGCCCTACAATAATATGATCAATATACATTTAGCTGCGTTTTTCACATGAGCTCGAGCACGAGTGAGCCGTAGTAAGTTTGTTTTTCAAATAAAATAATAATTAAATGCAGAAGCACATGGATTCGGCTCAGGAACGTGAAAAAGTCATTTTAATATGACGAACGAATTTTGCTCAAATATCAATTAAATCTTTTGATTAAGACATCGAGCCGACAATTAGTGGCTCGCGGGTTTCGTGGCTCACGAGCAAAAAAATTTAAACCGAGCATAATACAGCATAATACGTCTTAATTCTAACGTGGTTAGGTTAAAAACAGGCTATAGAATACGAAACTATAAAATTATGTTTAATATTATATTTAGTCTTTCTATATTATCTTATTTTATAGCCAGTTAATAATTACAGTCAAATGAAAAAAATTGATAACAGTTAATAGATAATAGCATATTTTATTACACCCCAACTAAATAATACATTTATGACACAAATATTACATAATATACCTATTTAGTTGGTGTAGCCGTGTAGGTAAATAATTATAATTTAAAACTTGTTATGGTGTCTCCAGAAAAACTACAAACACGTTATATTTTGTAAGTTGCACATTACACGTAATTATTGTTATTTATTTAATATTCTATTTAATATTAACAAATCAAAACTTATAAGACTATAGTAAATTACTTACCTTTTTACTATCCATTTTAAAAAGAACCTTTTAAAATAAAATTAAAAATCATTTAATTCTGTGTATGTCTGTTATAAATCAATGCAACAGCATTCTGTTAATGAATGGTGTTTTCGCTGCGACAGAGCTTACGATAGAATGCAGTTTTCTGCCGCAACTTGCGCAGATGATAGACAGAAATGAACTGGGTGACCAATAATAACAACAAATGATTATAAGATCAATTAAATATAAATTATAAATAATATGTATATTAATGTGACACTGTCACAAAGTGCTACAAACAAACTTACAAATATAATATGAAAGTAACACGGGGCCCCAAAATCAATATAATAAATAGCACCTAAATAACTATAATAATAAATAGTACAAAAATATAAATACTAAATTCACCTTTAAGGCCAAATAATGGTATACAATACAATAATGCAACTTATAGACCTGAGTATCCAGTAGTCACGATCCTCGGATCCAAATTGACACTCCTCACTGGTGTGGTAGATGATTATAGGACCAGCTTGACGACGTATATGTATACGATCCAATATGCATATATATTATACACATATGAATACGGCCGACGGTTATTGGATATAATAATATATTACTACGTCACATAACAAATAAACCAAGACGTAAGTTTATATAAACACCGGATTGACAATAACAGGGCACGTGGTTCCTATGCCACCGGGCAACGTAACCGGGCACACACGTACATAAAGGTGTCGGGCCTAGTGCGGCAACAACACAGGTCGACCGGTTTAGACGACAGTCATGAAAAAAAGTGTATATGGCGCGACAGAGTTGACGCGTCGATCGAGACGGCGGCGACAAGTTCACGGCGATCACAGCTTGACCACTCGGGGGGAAAACTAGACAAGTGTGTAGACCGGACTGTCACTTGCGCTACGATGGCCTTTGACCCGGCTGAAACGCGCCAAGAGGATCGGTGTTCGAACAAATGGAATATAATGATAATCAATATCTCTCTTGTAAATTATAATCCAAAAAAGATAACATGATATTGTGAATAATGCACAGACACATAAAACTTATGTCTATGGAATAAATAATAATGATATGTATATTTAAACATTTGAAAACTCAGTTGATAAGAAACACATGCACCGTGTTCTCCGGCAGCTAGGACACATAGTGATAAAAATAGAATACAAATAGTATGATAAACAATGGAAATCACTTAAAAAACTTCAAAACAGTGAATTTATATTTTTATTTAATAATGTTTACGTAAAATACTAATCTTTGTAATCAATGATAAAACAAAACGTTGATTTGTTTCTTTTCATAATATTATTATTTGTTATTTAATAATATATTATCACACGTAAATTCTTAACGCAGTAAGTAGTAACGCACATGATATTATCATACATTATATGAAAACAGATTGTGCACTTGGATGTAAACAAAAATTGGCTATACAATGACTATACATTAGATACATATCTATCTTCATTATCTCTGATATAATAAATTTCTTTTAAATACACGTCGAATATTTCACGTGTATCTTTTGACGTGTAGGATTTTTAAATACACGTAATTCACATGAATTACGTGAACTACGGGTTACACGCAGCGGCGGATTTAAAGGAGCACACAACACAAAAAATAAGTTTTTTTATTTGAAAGAATGTTCAATTCTAAGGATAATGGTATGGGTTTTACGTTTCTACTCTCATTATTCAATAAGTTATGAGCAATTGAAAAAAGACGTGTGACGTCACTGGGCCGGAGTCATCGTAATTGCCTATCTTATACGTGTAAAAGTTCCTCGCTTCACACAACGATTTATCAACCTAAACATTTTCTTTTTAAAATTTAATTGACGTATAAATGTGTGGTTTTATGTATTTAAGACGATGCAAGAATCAGAATTTCAATATGACGTTTAGTTTTTTAAGTATTTAAAATCTTAAAACAGACATTTTGGTTAAACGGCGGACCCGTTTTTCGAACTCCGCGCGCCGCTCGCCATGACGTGCGGTTTAACCAAAATGTCTCTTTTAAAAATTTTAATATTTAAAAAACTAAACATCATATTGAAATTCCGATTCTTGCATCGTCTTAAACACATAAAACCACACATTTATACGTCAATTAAATTTTAAAAAGAAAATGTTTAGGTTGATAAATCGTTGTGTGAAGCAAGGAACTTTTACACGTATAAGATAGGCAATTACGATGACTCCGGCCCAGTGACGTCACGCGGTTATTCTACATCTCCTAATATCTCTTAAAGTAATATTTTTTTTTACATCGTATCTTCACAAAATCATTTCATATAACCATAACTACAATAATTTGCATTTAAAAAAAATTTTAAGAATTATTATTTTAAATATTTTTATTTGTGTTGTGTGCTCCTTTAAGGGTTCTAATAAAGTAGACTAATCCATAGTAGGGCCTCTTAAAAAATTTCAGTTACATACCCTATTTTACAAAACCACTCGCGAAAACAATGAACGACCAACATTCTTTTTTTGAAAGTAAGTAATAGAAAATGTTATTTATTTATTTTTTACAAATAAAAGAAAATGTATAATAGATATATAAAATTAAATTTAAAAAAATTATTTTCTATTTCATTTTCACTATCAGTATGTAATGCAATATTATTAGTGTCTTCTAATTCACGTTCATATAAATTTTGATCTTCATTTACTAAATTTGTAAAACTTTCGGCAGATTTTGATTTTTCTAAAAGTAAATTAAACATTAGCACTGGATTTTTCCTCCGCTGCATTTTGTAAAACTAAATTTATTTGGTGACTAGGGCAATGAATATATTATGGAGCATAGGATTTTTCATTATTACAATTTCTCATTTAAGTAATCATTAATTTTTTTTGGAGACCTCCATGAACGCCACTCATTACTGCAGCCACATCATATGCTTGGCCAACTAAGTATTTTGGATTTAGTTCATACTGTTTGAAAAAACATAAAAAATAGCTCAGTTATTTTTACAGTCCTTTGTTCTTTATGACTGGGTTAAATGTTTCCAATCCGAATAACCAGAGACCCAAATTGATTGCTTAGTAGTATTGAGTCCGATTTGGACCGATTCGGAGTACTTGGGTGGGCCAAGTTCACAAGTTCAAAAGCTTACGGCCGGAGCACGAGTGACTTGCAAATGCTAAAACCAAACTTGCAAATTCTTGCAAATCAGTAGCTATCGTTTGGTTCCGATTTGGACCGATTCGGAGTACTTGGGTGGGCCAAGTTCACAAGTTCAAAAGCTCACGGCCGGGGCACGAGTGACTTGCAAATTCTAAAACCAAACTTGCAAATTCTTGCAAATCAGTAGCTATCGTTTGGTTCCGATTTTGACCGATTCGGAGTACTTGGGTGGGCCAAGTGAATTTGGCCCACCCTTAAATTTCTCAAAAACCGGTTACTTGCAAATTCTAAAATTGTGCTTGCAAATTCTTGCAAATTACTTGCAAAATATTGTTGGTGCTTTGAAGTAAATTCTATAACTTGGGTGGGCCAACTTCACATACGTCTATGTATTAATTATTGTTGCAAATTTTAACTTGCTATTGTATATACATACTTAAATTTATTATTACATTTAATATTACATTTTTATTCACTCGAATTTAATTTCTTAAAATAATCTTAAATTGAACTTTGCTTCGTAGAATATCCTAAAGCCATCACTTTCCTTTCACCATCAGTGTTCTTTCATATTTTGTGTAATACAATTTTTCGAGAGTTCTTAGAGCAGCACGAGCTTCAGATATTAATGGTAGAGTTCCAAAGTCGTCATCAAGTTCACCATCATCCGGTATTGGTAAAATACGATTGAGAACGTTATTTTTGATAACACGATTGAGAACGCTCTATATTTTTTTTTTCCAACGTTGCCAAATGTCATCGAAAGATAATTTGAGCACGATAATCGGCTATCGAACGATAAAGAACGTTATACCTTTTGGGCTGAACGATTGATCCGGTTGATATTTAATATTTATCGGACGTTTATCGGATCCTATTTATAACGTATTTACCAGATATACGAGAGAATGACTTTGTCGCAGAAACGTAAGGTTAGGTTATGTTGGATTACGCTATCCCGCTATAACTAATGTATAGGTAACTCATTTGTCATTACATTTTTTACTTTTTTTACATATTTATTACATATTTTTATAATAATACATTTTTTAAAATTTTTTAAACATATTTATATTACATATGACTTTTTTCTAGAATATTTGTTAAATGGTAAATAATAAATGATATGGCAACGTTGCTCGTAAATTCGTTCTCAATCGTATTCTTTTTTGTGTTTTTTTAGGGTCAGTGGTAAGTTCTTTGTTATTTTTAAGTGTTCTCAATCGTTCGGCCAAAAAGGTATAACGTTCTCAACCGTTCGATAGCCCCATCATCATTATCTGGTTTATTACTGGTCATGACATCTTTAATTATATCTTCATTCGTTGCAATTTCTGACGTTGTGATGTCGTCATCAACGTGGATATAGTCGTCGTCGATGTCATTAATTAATTGATGATCCACAATTAGTGATCGCCGTCTATTTTACATTACGTCGTGCTTTGTCCAGCATATATATATATAAGTACATAATAGGAAAAAGATAACGACCAGTTCGTTATAACCCAATATTTATTTTTATTATTTAAGTATTTTACTAGTTATAGCCGATAACTCGAAATGGGCACATGTATACTCCACAAGAACTTTTTCTTTTAGTGTAAAATTCGCCAGGAAAAAAAAAACAGGTAAAATTAGGTTTATGTAACTCTGCTAGTAAAGAAAATCAAGTCACGGTATAAAATTAATATATAGGACAAGTATTATGTACATTATTATAATATCCCAAAAAATATACAAAAATTAATAAAAATAATAATTGTCAGAACAAATCATCCAAATTGTCATGTGTATTATCAAAATATATAATTGTAATAATCATAAAATATGTACCTAGCAATCTAGGTATGTTATGTTATAATATGTTGAACTGTGAGCTAATATTATGAGCTACAATTTTTTGTACTTCTATGTAAACATTTAGGTACCTCTTAGATAAGAGAATTTCGGTCATTTTGTGGGCTTCAAAATCATTTCCAAGTCGGCTATCTAGTATTTTGTATATATCTGTGTAGTTCGCTTACCATGGTTGATATAAATTATAAGTGATAAGTTATTCACCATCAATATTTTCTGTGTATAGTCTATATATTATTTTATTTATAATCATCTATAATCGAACACGTTTTAAAGAAGTAAAAATATTTTTTTAAGGAGAGTGAAATTTTCAATTTTGAAATATATCAAGTGAAATATTGCAAATTCAGAACCCTAAATAATTAAATCAATATGCCATAACATACCACTGATAAACTTAAAGGTTTCCAAATTTCAGTTTATTTATTTAAATTATTAACGGGAATTTAGCCCAATTACAGCATATATTTTTAAGATTAAACATTCAGAAAAAAAATGTACATTATAATAGAAGAACCCTTTTTTTTGGTAACACAAAATAAGTAAAAAAAAAAATATGTTTTATTCAGTGTCCATATGTTTAGTAATAATATAGTTGTCAACTTTTAATAATATTTTTAATTATTATAAGAGTTCTATTGAAAACACCGATCACGAGCTTTTTACCACCACTTTCTCAATTATAATGCGAATTGCGTTATCGAAAAATAATATTACTTTTCTTATCGACATGCGAACAACACTCAAACGTAACTCAATGCAAATAAATCTGTGAATGTGGTATAACAAGAGGTTTTGACATAAAGTCATATTAGAATTGAGCAACTATAAGTATAGAATCATTTGGAAATATTCATAAATAAAGTTAAATTTTACAAATTATTATTTTAATTATAGAATCATTTTTAATAGTAATTTGTATATAGAATCATTAGAATCATTTGTAAATATAATTATTATTATTTTTTAAATTTATAATTCAACTACTACTACTAGTATTTAGCACTTGATAAAATTAATAAAAATACATGTATTGGTTTAAGAATTTTATTTAGAGAAAGCAAAACTACACACAGGCGAAGCCGGGTAATTCAGCTAGTACGATATAAAAGCCGACCGATAAATAATCGGTCATGTTTACCAGGTCGTAGAATAATAATTTCTTACGTAAACCAATATTGTACAAATTTGGTTTATTTTACCTATTTTGGTTTTACGTTTTTTAAATAATTATTTTTGTCCGCGACTCTGCGTTGGGTCGGTTGTCATGATAATAATAGTATAGTATAATATATTACGCATTGCTAAGAAAGTATGTTATTTTCCCATCTAATGCTTTTGTTTATTTTCTTTTATTTTGGAACCCAATCATTTAACACTGTGTGCTGTGGCAATCTCCACAAGCTATATAATACAATATTTTGAATTTTCTAGCATAGAGACTAAGTTATACAAAGAACATTCTTATAAAACAATAAACTAACCTNCACAAGCTATATAATACAATATTTTGAATTTTCTAGCATAGAGACTAAGTTATACAAAGAACATTCTTATAAAACAATAAACTAACCTTAGATCGAATCGGTTAATTGTGCATCAGGAATCAGGATGTACCTACATGAACGGAAAATGATGAAGACATTTCGCTCCGACTTGCACCTTAATCGATACGATTGGTTTGAGCGTTGAAATTTATTTTACATAGGTATAAAGGTATCCAATAGTTTTTTATCACGACAACTGGCAAGCTACAAAGAGATACAGGTACCATCATAATTCATGCTTCTGGCACAAATTTCCAAAACGCACAGCATAAGACACTATTAGAACAGTTAGCCGTTAGGTATGCAAAAAACTACACAACGAATCTTTTTTTATTTTAAATGTAGAAGTCGATAATTTTGTATAATATACAGCTCATTATAAATAATAAATACAACTTATTTTAATATTACTTCTATTCTAAACATAAACATTTATATACATATATAACAAACTGTTACACTGGAGGGTTCAAGGGTAGCAGCTGCTACCCCTGATTTTTTTGGTTGGTGGGTGGGTGGGTGCCATGGGTAAGTGTCTCCAAGTTACTAAAATGTCTACAACGTAACAATATTCTACTATGTATAAAAGTATTTAAAATATACTATTAAATAATATAGGCTATGGCCATTAGATTAAAAGCCAATATAAGAGGTAAGTAGCAGTGGCGGTTTTGACATGTAATTTTACATGAGGCGGAAAAATATTAAATATTAAATAGTAAATACACTATTACTCTAACACAGGAACAAAATTATTAGGTTAATTGGTAGGTATGGGTTATCAAAATGGAGCGGAAAGATTAGCCAGTTATGATTAGATCACTACTGTTGCCTAGGGTGTACCACGTAGAGGTTTTTCCATACACCCCTCCCTAACTATATACATATAATTTACAGTATTTTACACACATAAAATATAAACAACATAAAACAATATAATATATTACATGACTAGTGTTTTAGTCGTAATTTGATTTAAACATAAAACATAAATACATAATTATTAATAAACAAAATATAGGTGTACCTACCTAATATGACACGTAAAACAAAAAAATAACGATAACCTGTCAACTGACATAAACCTTTTATAATAAAACATATACAATACACATTTTATTGAATAATACATAATTTACAAAATATATGATTTGACATATTATATATACCTACCTACCTAATGTCTTAATATGTTTTTATGATTTATATCGTAAATCAATACTTCTATTTTTTTTACTCGCATAAATATTTATGACTTCATCATAAAACGCTCCAGTATGTTTAAGTTGATCAATTAACTCCTTTTCAATTGAAATTATAGCAAGAGAACTCAATCGATTTTGGGAAATACTATTGCGCAAATATGTTTTTATACGTTTTAGACAGGAGAAACTCCTTTCCACTGATAAACTGGTTGATGGTATAGTTAATATTAAAGAAAATAGTTTATATACTTCAGATAAAATTACTTTTAATCCACTACTCTCAAATATTTTTACTAAATCATAAACATGATGTAAATCTTGATATTTTTCATCACTGTATAATACTTCTAACTCTACTTTTAATTTGTTATTATCAACAAATATGTCAGAATAAGATTCTCCCAGATTTTCAAATGCATTTGCAGGGAAATTTGTAGAATAGTATTTAAATTTTGAAACATCAGCCAGTTGTAAAAATATCAATTTATCAGTATTTTGAAACCTCGTAGTTATCTGAAGTAAAATATTGTCTAATATTTCATAGTATAATAATTTATAATTTAATTCAGAATTAGAATTATTTCTTGTTGCCTTAGGGCGTTTTGTTAACGCCATCGCATTATTAAATAGTTTTAAAAACTCAGATTCATTTCTTTTTTTACTAACGAGATCATAGACTATATTTATTTGTCGCATACAATATTCCATATCAAATGACTTATTTTGAAGTGTATTAAACAAATTGTCAGTGAGTAAAAATATACTATTAAATATTTGAGCTAAAAAAGCGAAGTCAAATTTTTTTAAATTGTTTAAATGCCCAGTTGAACCACAAATCGATTCAGATGATGAATTTGAATCTTTTATAATATGTTCAAAAACCGTTTTAAATTCGTCCCACTTGTCTACAACTAAGTTCAAAATTTTTGAGCGAGAAGCCCATCTCGTCTGAACAAATTGCGGTATGCGTTTACCAACAATAGCATCTACAACATTCGTACGCGAGGTAGAATTATGAAAAAAAGCGGAAATTCCAGTAATGTTTGCAAAAAAAATACGACACTCTGTGTTAGCACTGCAGCCATGCTGCAACACCAAGTTCAAACGATGCGCTAAGCAGTGTGTAAATAACGCATTAGGAGCAACCTCTTTAACTTTGGCTTGTAAACCATTTACATGACCGGCCATGACACTCGCGCCATCATAACACTGACCAATTAACTTTTTTTCCATATCTAATTCTAATAATACAGAATTTAACGTGTTGAAGAGACCCTCAGCAGTGCGATCCTCACTAACATTATAGAAGCCAAGAAACCTTTCTACCAATTCAGATTTACTTGTTATATACCTTAGTATGATTGAACATTGTGTTCTTTGCGAAATATCTGTCGTATCATCAACTT
>NW_019101363.1:0-59552 GCF_001856785.1 Myzus persicae
TTAAAACATTATAAAATTAAAATAAAAATTATTATCAAACAATAGTTAATATAGGTAATCAAAGTAAAAAAAAAAATCAGTTATCAAAGGTACCTAGTAGTGTGTAACCTATACACACTACAGTACTACACCATACACAATATTTTAAGTTCTTAATTCTTATATCGTATATAATATTAGATACATTAGAAAATAACTTAAAGTAATGAAAAAAAAAAATTATCTTAGTTATTTAATTTTACAGAATTATACATAATATCGCAGCATTATAAAACACACAATATTATTAGTATTAAGTATATATTTGTAATCAATTATTAATAATGATGGTAATTAGTAATTACACTAATTAGCATTTAAAAAAATAATATTTCAATAATTTGCATGTGATTGTGAGTAATATACAAATATTATAGTCTGGGGTTTTTTTTCCATATGGTCGGGGATTTTTTTTCTCGGGGATTTTTATTCCGCAATTCAGGTACTCTATAATAGGTACACATAATTAGGAAAATTTATATTGAAAGATTTTTTTTTTTCATTTGGTAAACTGGCAAACGCATAATACTTTGTTGCTCATTTTTATTATTGTGTACCATAACTACAAGTACGCGTCGTGTTTTATTTAATTTAACCTTCAAGTAGATTTTAATAACACGATGATATTCCTGTGTTTCTGTATGAAAGTAAACTGTTTTAAACAATTAAAATTAATCTAAAAATTGTATAACCTGCAGATAACATTTCATTTTAAACTGAAAATAATAAAATTGGATTTAATTTAAAAAACACTTTTTCTAAAAAATTTTAATGCTGTTAAATCCTATAATGCTATACACTGGGCTCAAAAGCATTTTTCACGACACAAAAAGTGTTCGACGATTTATTGAATCTTTTCTGTCTGTGACATTTTACTGACCCCAGGTATATGTTTCCACAAGAATAAACAGGAACAAACATCTTAATACATATTCTGATAACAATTGGTATTATGTCTGTTCGCGTTGCCCTTTTTCTCCGTCCCCTCGATCCGCGGACAATTGATAATCAATGACCCAAAAACTGTTTGTTAAAATTGTATTCATTTTTTTTTCCAGTAAAAATATAAAAAAAGATAACTAACATACACAAACTCGCTGAGTGCCATTATTATATAGAACACATGTTTTTCGATTAGATATTGAGTGGATACCAACACAAAAGTGCTTTATCGTTTAATATATTGTGATGCATTTTAACGAGTTCCATTATTCCGGCGCAGCTCTCCGCCGAACATAATAATTAAATGCATAATCTTATTAATATGCTATGAAGCATAGGTAGGTATCATCGGTTGGTTTTAATGATACACAGTAAAATTGAATGAATCGACATATAGTATAATGATTTTTTTAGAAGCTTTTAGATTATATACCGGAAAATATTTCTACATCGACTATTAATAAATATTAAGAAAATAGTTATAAAAGTTAGTATTGATAAGTTATCAAGGATAACATATTATTCGATTTTGTATGCGATCGCCATACAAACAGTAATAATTACCTGTCACAGTAAATAGGCGAAAAATGAATATAGATATAGGTACTAATACAATAGTGTCGGTCTCTCGAGTGAAGGTAATCTGGAAAGACAAGTCCGAAGGTAATTTTTGGGAAGATACAGGCCCAACACAAATTATAATACCTCTCTCGTAGCCATGCCATACCCCCACTTAAAACCACTTTGATTATGCAATCAAATTTTATTTTATTTGAACAGAAAATGTGACGTCGGTAAATTTCGGAATAAAAACATGGGTATAATTTACAGACATAATGATTCACTTACACACTTTAACTATGGTCAATATTGCAAATATATACAAAGTAATGGGACCTGATAAACAGGTATGGTGGGTAAGGTTATTCATACATACTCTAGATATTATGTTCTATAGCCGGTTTAACTCGTGATAAGTAAGTGACCATGCAAAGTCAAAATTACTTAACATATTACACAAACTTTATTGATTGAATGACTGAGCGTGAACTTAATACTTATGATATTATACTGGGATGAATTAAAAATAAAAATAACAATGGACAGGGGAGTTCCTAGGGGGAGGGGGTGAATTGTTCATCAAGTTGATCTTAATAAAATATATACGTGTTGAACTTGATTAGGCTAGTGGTAAACATATTGAACCTCCCCCGAAAAAAATTTCTAGGCAGCACACAATACTATTTTAATATATTATGTACACGGAACACAGTGAGTAAAATGATGATATATTATTATTATTATAAATGAATAGTTATTTTAAATGTTTTAATGAAGGTGCAGGCCATACCATAGCCATTAGTTGCACCAATTAGTTATTAAAGTATGAGTTGTTAATATTTTGTTTAAAAATATTTAAAACTCTATAAATCTTTAGATAACATTAGTTTACATCAATCTTTTTGATTAAACTTCGTCCCATACTATCTATACTATTTGTTTTTAAACATATTTAGCAATATATTGTTTTTCTGGAAAATATCCAAAGAAACAAATTGACATTTAAAGAAAAGTAATTTTAGTATGACCTTTGACATCGGTAATATTTCATCAAACAGCACCTTTTTAAAACTTGTTCATTTGAATTTTGAATAGTTTATTATTAAATAGGTATATATATATTTTTTCATACAAAATATATATTGTTGTGGTTGCTTGCTTTAGATGTTGCGGTTTACTTTCAAATTATATTATAATGCTATGGAACCCACTTTAAATATTTTGTCGTACCGTATAATTTTAACAATGGTATTTTTGGGAATAGTTCCTTTTCAACGGATAATCTTTATCATGAAAAATGTGAAAGAAAATAAACTTAAGTACTTACCAATCTAATATTTGAAATTATCAGTAGGTACACATAGTAGCAACTAATTTTTTTTTCAAATTAATTGTACCTACCTATTTAGTTAGTATCATTAATTACAATGGTAAGCACAGTCATACTGAACCATATAAACAATTGTTGTTACTGGTAAGTAGCAGTCTTGGAATAGGTACATGCTACCAAAAAATTAGCATATTATGTAAACTAAACATTTAGTTACGTAAATGCAAGTCAAAATATTTGAACTGTGTCTATTGCGTAATGATACGTAAGCGTAATAAAAAGAGTGAGGCCTGACACAATACTATGATTTAACATAATTAAAATTTTAAATCTTTTGTAAAAAGACCAACACATAAACAGTTAGTACATGCATTCATAATTATTATTGCAAACAATATGAGTAATATTTCACCGTAAAGACAACTTGTTATTATTATTATTATTATTATTATTATTATTATTATTATTATTATTATTATTATTATTGTGGGGTGAATAAAAATAATAATACAAAATAAACTGATCATTTGAAGAGGTATTGTTGCATATTTGTAAATCATCTGAGGGCGTGAGACAAAAGCGTAGTTATTGTCTCATACAGACAACTGTATAACTGTTCAGGTAGGTAGGTATTTGATTTTATCATAACGAACATTATTATTTGATTTTTTTTTTTCAAATTTTAGTTGATATAACAGTTGTGAGACAATTTCACATTGGAGTTTGTACATGCATTTACCTGCAGCATTACATATTATAAAGTTGGAACAAAAACATATCAAAGTACAATAAAAATAATAATAATATAATATTATTATCACAACTTTACTGTTGTTTTGACGGCGTAAAATCCTATAAAGCTGAGTAAAATAATGTGTATCATAAAAACCATTTGGGATTCCTCGACAAACAAGATTAATAAAAACTAAAAATATATGGTTCATTGGTTTGTTCTGAATATAATATCATTATACGTAAGTATACGCTTCGATATATGGCCAAAGAACCAAAATCATGTATGTATAGTTTTACCATTTTTGATTGCAGTTCATTACACCTTAATACCTTATACAGTATTAATTGTACACTAAATACACACTATAGAATTGACCATCATAATTTATTCACATTTGACACGTGTCGTCACCGTAAAAATTATTACTCAAGCCAATATTAATATGAGACATTTCAGTTAAGTCGACATCGTTCACCAAAACCAACGAGCGAACTCGAAGACATACAGTTATAGACGGCCATCTTCCCATAAACAAGTAAATTAAATATTATTAAAATATTATATTGCCTACATAAATAATTTGTTGAGTTGTAATTTTGTCTTTGTATTGATAAAGAAAAAAAAACACTAAACAATAGTGCTCGATCAAACCTTCAGCTCCAGAAAACGTACTTACATATCCGCAAGGAAATAAAGCAATTCTTCCCCGGAAAACTAATATCGTAGGTAATTAGGTCCACGCATTGCTTGCAGTTACAGCTGTTGGCAGTTTCGTGTCTACACCGATCTGATTAAATATTAATTATTACCTACGGAAAACAGGCGAGTTCAGCCTGGGATGTCGCATAATTATTTTGCACTACAACGGAGTCTCGGGTTATCAGAAGTAATAATGATTCGCATAATTTTCAATAATATGACATAATTTGAAAAACGGTTGAGAGCAAGTGTCACAATTCGAACGTGACTATTTCGAGGTACTCCGTATAATATATATTATATAATATTGTATAGGTACTCCACAATAATAATGCAATAACACGATACCATAATCTAGGTATGCACCTACTTAAAAACGATGTTCCATAGTAGGTACGTTTTTTATGGTATGCATCGGCATATCGCCAATGATGCAGTGATACGACGACGACTGTGATATGACTTTCACCTATTTTCGACGTCGTTCACTGCTCAAGGCGATTAAATAATAATAATAATAATAATAATTGTAATAATGTGTACCGACTGTGATCATACTGTTAACCCGTTTTCCCAGGAAATAATAATAATCATATCTGCACACGTCAAGGTTTCCCGGTGCTGTTCACAGCCGTTACCGCCACCCCGACTCAGGTCCATACCGAAATAACCGCAGATATTGTTCTCGCGCATTATTATAGTGTGGTCCGTGTGCGCTGCGACACGTACGTTTTTCGCCGCATCTCCGCCGAAGGATCGCAATCGTTCGTTTTTCTTTTCCGCACGCGCCATGCCGCCCAACCGGTTGCCCGCCGACCCGCTGAAGATGGTCCTCCAATTGGCGGTGTTCGCCGTGCTGCTGGTGCCGGGAATTTTGTGGGCGATTTTGAAAAAATTCATTCCAGTCGAGCCGAAGTGCGTCAAGGGACAAGTCGTGTTGGTGAGTTGTGCGCTCAGTCGTAACTACGTCTAACTGCGACTAATACAACGCAGCCGATTTCGGCGGCCATCGATCGGATCGTCTGTTGTCGTCTGTCGCGAAACGCGGACCATGTCTCGAGTAACAATGCACAACGACGGCCGACGATGTGTAACTGTGCACAAAACGCATTTAAAATAAAACCAAAGCATAGCCGACGTATGTGTGTGTATAATGTGCAATATTGTATAGCCAGTGTATTTTGACATTGCTCATTGCCACGGCCATCGGCCATTGACCATGAATGGACGTAATAAAAAAATATGATATTATTTGTTATTATGTTATTAAAACTAAAGACCAAAAAAAAAAAAAAATTCAAGGTCACTCGGTGGGATAATTATTTACGCGCGTATTTGTATCGTAGGCACTTGGCACATATATTATGTGCATACCCATATAATAGGCTCAAGGTGAAGTACGTCCATCGATCAGTTCGAGGATCAGTCGGTAGTCGACATTTTTCCGTTGAATTTAAAAGCTCTTACGTTCCAAAATTACATCCCACGATCATTATTATCCCCTCACGCTGTTCTTGTCGCAGAAACTGTTAAAGTTTCATTGCCTCAAGTCATAAATTCGTTGCCCAAAATTTACCAATATAGTCTATACACAATGCAAATATTATTGGAATGTATATTTTACATAAGACTTTTGATTAACTTCCACGTTACAGTTTCAGGGAAAGACGAGTGTTTTTGTGTTTTTCGACACGAATCAATAATGTAAAATTTACTGAGTGAGTATTTTAACGGTAGA
Source organism: Myzus persicae (assembly GCF_001856785.1). Taxonomy (NCBI): domain Eukaryota; kingdom Metazoa; phylum Arthropoda; class Insecta; order Hemiptera; family Aphididae; genus Myzus; species Myzus persicae. The sequence continues at coordinate 6,046 of NW_019101363.1, forward strand.
TACTCATTACCCTGAAAAGTAAATAAACCAGTAAATACGTTTTTGAAAATAATATGTTTTTTTACATCATTTGAAGTCATTTGACAAATCAAACTTTTTGAAAAAAATAAGATATCCTATACAAGTTACAATTGTTATGTATTTCCTTTCTGAACGACAGCATACACATTTTTTAATAATTTCATACTCCAAAATAAAATACTCTTCTCAAAATTGAATTGTAATTCGTATCGCAATAGTCCTAGAAAACTACACCGTCTATGATTTATCAAGAAACACAACGAAAAGGTCAACAGGATGTTAAAAGCTAAATATTTTTTTTCTTCCGTGAGAAATCTAGTTATTACACGCATTATAAAATACATGACGTAGGTAGGTCTACACTATAATATGTTAATGGTCTAGTGTAAAAAAAAAATACTTGTGCTGTATACATCTGAATAGTTTCTTACTCGCTACAGTCGCCTGTAATGAATCACAACATTTTACAACTTTGATTTTTATTCGAAGATAATATTAAAAATATAAAATGTTTAACGGTTATGCGACAAATCGCCCGGGTATGGATAGATCGCCGAATTTGATCAGAAGTCATTCGCGCACACCTACCGCAGAACAATATTTGTGTACATCTGGAATATATCAAATTAAATAATCAGCAAGGTGAACGATTTCAATGTAAAGTGAATAGGTATTGAGCAGTTACGACACATAACCTCATTATATAATTTTTTTTTTTATTGATCATTAAATAGATAGACATCTAGGCCATTATTATAGGGTTTTGTACAGGTTGATGTTATTTGCATTTTTTTCTATTATTATATGTTGTTTAGTATAATAGTTGGAGCGCGGATTCTTACGCAATTGCATGTTTTTTCTTTTCCCTTTTTTGGAATTTTTGTCAGTAGGTAATCTTTATTATCGTAGTATAATTATTTTTCCATATCATTGTACATTTAATGGTTCTTACATATCTGTGTATATATTGATAAAATTCAAAATTGTTCGATTATAGAACAGAAAAATGTATAAACTTGTTTATCATTACTTAAAATGATATTTTGTCGTCAAGCAAATAACCATTTAATGATGAAATCATCATAAATTATAAAATTACAAATTAATTTTGCTTATTAACTAGTTACCTGTAATGATTATAATTATAAGTTCTTTGGTTTGTTTAAAATTATTTTCAATACCTAGTACATTTATAGGCCAGGTAGTAAAAATAATTATCGAATACAAATCGTACATTTTTGCACCATATATTACACAGTTAAAAGATTTTTCTTCTATTTCCACACTTTTGACCCTATATTGTATTATAGTTTATGTCGTATTTTGATACTTTTTAGTGCGTACAAATCAGCGTTCTAATAATACTATTACGAATTTGCATAACACTCTTGAGGCCGCCTCATACGATTTGAAGCATTACATTTCAAATATTATAAATCTTCAGAAGATGAGACCGGCTTCAGTGTATCGTATACCTATAGTGTATGTATATGCACGAATCGTGTGTGTTGTATTTGATTTGTTCGTGTGCCGTCAAAGCACGTTTCGACCATTATGAATGGGCTTCAAAAAACATAACCCTAAATAAAAAAAGCATAGGCATTTCATGCAAATAAAAGGTACCCTATCCATGTACGACTGCAGCAGTTATCTTGATCAAGCTTATATTTTTGCTCTTTGACAGTGAGAAATATTTTTAAAAACGTCTTTACGTTATTACCATACACACATATATATATATACGTCAGTGCATAATATTATGAGGAATGTATTTTTTGAACACCTAAAACGAGCCCGCGGGCGGTCTATTTATTTAAATGCAATACAATACGACTGATCGTGTTATATGCGAGGAAATCGCTAAGGGTTGTTGTGCACACTATATATACAGTTTATCTAAAATAACAAGTTACACAGATAAATACTGCAGAAAAATACACCATGTAGTTGTGTGTTATTTTTTCATATTTTTGTGAAAACGAAACCGTAATACGGCGAAACAAAGTATGAATAAAATAATTTGTAAATGTTGACGGTAAAAAAAATATTTTTAATTTTAATTACTAAGCTATTGTTTGTTTTAGTGAAAGTTTTATACTATCGTTATTTTTTAAGTTATCATGTTTGTATATATTTGCAAAAATACCTCGTCACATCTATTACAATTGTAAAATACACGAACGTAACAACAACAACAACAACGAAGATAAACTATATCAACATTTTTATGTAACTGTATTGTTTTATCACATCAAATGTTGATAAAATATTTTAAAGATACATAAATAATCATTTTCAATGCAATAGTACAATACGTTGTTTTTATTTTTACAGATTATTGAAAATTATAATATTTATCTAATTACCACATTTAATCCGTATCTAAATACGTTATAAAGCATTAAATAAAAATAATATAGACATTTAGAGAAATATAACATTACCAGCAGGTAACTAGGTTATTAACACAGACATTATCTAGATTAGATCTAGGTTAAATCTAGGTAGGTCGATTACTTACACTAAAATATTAAGTAGAATATTCGAGATTGTAAAAAAAAGCAACTACCTATTGTGAACTGACTTTTAAAGTTAGCTTTTAGTTCTATATCTAATGTCCTAATGATATCTTGTGTTGTTATGTTGATTACTTTTTTATTTCTTAACAAAATCAATTTAATTCAAACTCAATGATTAGTTGTGTAATATTATTCACTGTAAGTATAAAACTGTGTACCTAAATTAAAAGAAAAATTGTCTAGTTAAAATTTAAAAAAAACAATTTTTATTACTAATTTGTATGTATTATATTTTTTAGATCACTGGTGCTGCTCGGGGATTAGGACGTGAACTTGCGACTAGATTTGGTAAACTGGGTGCAAAAGTTGCTTGCGTGGATATCGATGAAATGGGCAACTATGAAACGGCTCAAATAATTAAAGATAGCGGGGGCGTTGCCATTAGCTACAAATGTGACGTTTCGAAAAAGGAACAGATCAAAGATCTGCACAAAAAGGTGAGAGCCGATTTAGGCCCGGTTGATATACTCATCAACAACGCAGGAATTGTATGGGGACATTTATACATCGATCCAGCGAAGGATCAATTCATCACGGACCAGGTCAATGTCAACCTAATGGCACATATTTGGGTGAGTTATACCAGTTGAACTCTTTTAGATATTCGTTGCAGGTTAATAAATACACTGTAGCTAGGCAACTATATAATATGAAAAAATGCTTTTGATGTTTAACGTCTAGTAAGAATATGCTAAAAAAAACTAAGAAAATCCCTAAAACCACTCGGTAAAATGTATAGCTTAAACCTTAAAATTAGAAAAAAATATTATATATTCTATTATAAAATAATAATGCTTAAATGTAGAGTTAGGTCTTCTGACTTTTAAATCTGAAATCATAATTGAAAAATACATTTTAGTAAATGAACTAATAGTGAATTTTTTTGCTGATTCTGATTTGATGAAATATTCTAAAGACCAATATCGTAACACTAAATGAAAAACAGACTTTAAGTAGCAATTTACATTTTAAAAGCGAATAACTATTGACACGTAGGCTAACAACAGTTAGAGAAAAATGATGTGTGCATGTGTGACCAGCTGGTCGGCCGTGTAGGCAAGGCTGAAGTCACTGAAGACAAACTCGTTCCCCCTTATAAGCTACGGTGTACCTATAATACCAATATGATTTTTTTCACGACAGTAAAAATATATTGTACTGTAATATTTCTATTTCTGTCAGATGTCTAGCTAAGCAACCAATATTTCATTAATTAAATGCTATTAAGTTGAAAAATGTCATTAAAACCCACGAACAATTTGTTTTTAGTATTTTGTAAAATTTTAAAAAGAAAATGCAAACTAAAAGTGGCATTAAAATATAATCAGTATGAGATACATTTTCCACTAGAGGAACCGCGTGTTATGACCACCTGAAAAAAAAAATGACAGCTCAAAAACCCCAACCCCTGTTCAAATAAATTATTACGATGCAATAAAATGCGTTCAGCAGTTTAACTCGGTAAAGTTTATACGATAAATGTCCATAAAATAATACGGAAATCCGATCGCGATCGATGTAATAATAATCATTTGTCGTTATTGTTAATTTTCCACGCAGATGAAAAGAGAAATTCTTCCATCGATGTTGGAGAGAAACCATGGACACATCGTAGCCATGTCGTCGATGTCTTCGATGGCCGGTGTAGCTAATATTTCCACGTACACACTTACCAAATGGGGCATAAATGGTAAATATTACTAGAACTATTATTACAGTTTCACTGTGTAATTCGAATGATTTCAAAATGTCAATAATCGAAAAACTTTGTAGGCACGCGTCGGCTGTTCAAATAATTAAATACCTAGTCAAGACAAAAATGTTTTTTTAGATTCCGAGCGATCAATGTATTGAATTGACAATTATGTGTGTTTTTATATTTATTAATTAATTTTTTTTTCGTTTCTGTCATCACTGTTTCTTGCAGTAAAAGTGCTTCGATTTTCTCCGACAACAACTTTTCTGGTAACAAAATGAATCTAGTTGGTGTACTCATCAGGTCAACATTATAAATTAGCAATAGTTTTCAAAAGCAACAGGAAAAACAAACAAATAATTGAGAAAAATCCAGAATTTGTACGCAAAACCAGTTTTCGAAAAAATCGATTTTGGTTTTTTGTGTAACTCTAAACAATTTTATCGTAGATACGTGAAATTTTTACTAAATATTTGTGTTTGCATTTTCTATAGATCATGAAATTTTTAAAATATTTTGACTTGTGTTTAACTATTTATAGGCATATGAATTTTTCGATTATTATTATTATTTTTTTAAATTCATGTCGATAAAAAATGTTGCTCTCTGTCAAAAAAATTGTAATAAATGTAATACAAGGTTCTTCGTAAGTATTTCTGTCAGTAGAAATTTAAAAAAAAGTTGAGCGTAAATTCACAATAGTTTTTTATGTGAGTTTAAACTTAGAATTTTGATAAAATTCTAAAAAATCACGAAATACCGCCCGGGGGAGGGGGGGCATTACAGCGACCTCCTAGACAACTATAATGTACAGAACAGCGACATCCATTTACCCGATTTTTTTATTCTGTAACTTTTACACTACAATGTGGGTAATATCGTTGATAAAAAAAAATAAGGAATTCAAAAACAATGTATCTCGGTTTTATTTCTATTCATTCTAAGTTGATTCTGGACGGCCGATCATAATATTGTATCCTCAATAATCAAAAAGTCGAAAACAATAAAAAGACACTTTATTCATTTTACAATTCATCCATTCTGCTGTGTATATTAATGTTAAAACAATTGTTTTTAATAATGTTTGCCATTCGGGGGCTATCTGCCAGCACTTTTTATAAGGAGCATAAAAAGTAAAAAATATAATTGACGTTTGCACACGATGTACGCAGGTATGATGGAATGTTTGCACAACGAGTTGAAACGGTTCAACACTGACGTCAAGACCACGACTATATTGCCTTATTTTGTGGAAACCAACCCGAAAGTGACTTCGTTTTTAGATATCAGGTATAAACCAGATGCCTATCTAATATACGAGAACATAACTTTTTAGTGTTTTACGTTAAAGAATAATATTAAATATTGTTTATTAATGGCCGACGAACGTTTGTACTTAGACTGCCCGAAATACCTACTCACGTAGCCGGTAGTCAAATGATGAAAGGGATACTGGAAGAACAGAGGATATTCTCGGTTCCCGGCCACATGCTGACAATGACGGGAATAATTAGGTAAGATAAAAACTTAAATTTCATTGTCAAACGTTCTTCTAAGACGATCTATATTACACGAGAGAAAAAAACAAACTCAGTAATGCATTATTTTGTTATTTTCTTCCAGGCTGTTACCGGACAACTTGCAAATGCTCTTCAACAACATAGTTCGAGTCAATATTCTAGGAGAACCTGGCGACGAATTAATATTAAATAAATATAAACGATAAGACTAGTGTCTGATTGACTTATTGTTATTAAATTAATAATTTATATTTAAATTAGTGTCAGTAGTTAGATGATTGTTGTTTTCGAAATTTATTTAAAATTTATGATTTTCAAAAATGGCGTAATTCGTTAAGAAATAAATCAAGAATTTAAATTATTTGGACAATTTAAATAAAATTACTAGCCGACGGATAACATATTATGTAGGATGTCGTATATTTGTTTTTATGATTGTTTTTTTTTTTTTAGTTTTCGTTTCAAATTGTCTATTGATGGTTATTAAGAACATTATATTTGTGTCAAAACTTTTCTTTTTTGGGGGGCACATTGATGGTGTTTTGAACAGGCGATTTTTAGTATTTTTAATGCAGTTGATCCAAGCATATACAATATAATAAAACCGTAAGTCCAGAATTTCCTCAAAACAATAACAACTAATATAAATAACGGAAGTGGTAAATCAACTACTAAATATGCCCTTTTCTAAATAACCTACAGCATCTTGTTGGTAGCTGGAATGACTTGTAACGACTATTTTTAAGGCGTTCTGCAAATCAAAATGAAAAACGTTTGCACAGTTTAAGACATTCTTGATGATGTATGTATGAAAAAGCTATATGAATTTATTTATCTATTTCTCATTATCACGTAGCTGCTGAGATTTGTACCTAGAAATCTTTATGAGAAACTACGTATGTTTTAGTGTAAGCCTTTCAAATACTGCAATATACATTTACAGCAAATTATACGTACCTATGTGACATTGTGTGTTGTCACATATTTTAAGTAAATTTAAACCTTTCATTTTCCATACAATCAAAATTACAGACAATATTATATTCTATGTCACGCGTGAGTATCGCATTCGCGTGTGCGTAGTTATAATGACAACAAATGAAGATCTCTCGTATATCAGACTTATCTTCTGAAAACCGACCTAATATTCTATCACTACTATAAGCGAACAAGTGTTATTTTTGGCCAAAAGTGTAAAGTTTTAGTTGATCTCATAACTACTATAATAGATATCAATATTTTTATAATTCGTTATTTGATATTATTATGTAGTAACAACTTTAAATCAATTCCCTGTACTCAATTTTTTTTTTAATTTTCTGAACCTAATAAGTTTCTGATCATACATTTAAAAAAAAAATGTTCAGAAAGATTTTATTTACTTATTCATTATAACTATATTATATTATATTTATTTTGCATTTCAGTCATAAATAATAAATATTCACGATTCGCAATCCGAGGCTTTCGCTCATTTGCTCAGTATATTATGTCGCGGAGTACCTACCTACTTAAATAAAATGTGATTTCAGCACTGACAAAGTCAACATGGCCATACGGAACTTAAGTTTAATAACAAAAATAACAAAAGATCCACTTAGTATTTACAAATCCGTGGTATAAATTATTGCATGAACATTTTTTAATGGCTTTAAATCCTTAAAGTAATACCTATCATAAGACACATAATATGTATATTGTTGGCCTCAACCACGAGGTCATTCACTGGGTATTCATTATTAAAACAAATATGTATTTGATAAATTCTATAGTCGTTTGAAAATCAGCGGGTACCTGAATTCAGTTATTACGTCAAATTGAATGTAAAATTGCTGATAAACACATTATATTTGTATGAGTTGAAGATTCAAAAAAAAATAAAAATAAAAGCACTGCTCTGTAAAATAATAACGTATAGACGAGAAAAATAATAATTTCATTTCATTAAGTATAAAAACATTGCAATTTATCATGATACGATAGGATTTAATATTATGAATATCATTTGTCGGATATTAAGTGGTTATGGCAATTTTAAATACAATTGTAATATCGTTATGATTATTTAGACTGTTGTTCAAGTTTATTTTGTGCTGAGATAAATCGACATAAGGAGTTGTAGTTCATTGGAAGATATGCCAACGGAAAGTTGCATAATTAGTTCAACCACCGTTTGTATTTAACTTTTTTTTTTTTTAAATCAAACAGCACATTTTTTAAATATTATGTATTACAAAACAATAGTCTATAGTCGATTGGGTACCACTCATATATACCTACTTGCTTATAAAGTTAAATCGATGTACCGACAAAAACGATTTCGAATTCTACAATTATTCTTAAAATATCGTAATTTATAAGTGTTCCTAAAATCCGTTTCTTTGTACAAGTAACATCAGCTGTCAGATAAAAATGTTTCCCACACTGAGAACGTTTTGATCATTTCCATTACGATTCCTATACAACTTTATTAAACCGAACATTTCATTTGCACTCTCCCTAATGGCCATCACCACAAATTCGGTATTTCAAATATTGAAGTTTCCATTGTTATTCTCCGTCGTACATGCTTGATCCGACCTACACAATTTTGTTCCCTTATTTGATTTCTCGGTGCGTTACTCTCGCGAACTCATTAAACCCACTCTAATTTTGTACTCAGTATGATTGCAAAATGAATCTCAATTAATAAGTTAGTGTTTAATAAATTAAATAGTTAATCATTTGTATACTCAAAGTCGTTGACATCATATAGTTTTTTCTTCTAAAACCGACGACTGTGCGGTTACTGTTCACATAAATATGATTATAATTGTTTCGACATCATAAAATATTATTATGTCTAGTCAACCATATAAAGTGATTGCTAATAACCCGGCGTTGATCTCGTTTGACGACCAGCCATTTTATTGTTCTTGGTAATATGTCAAGACACCTTGGAACCAGACAACATTCAATAGTTACGCCTGTCCATCTATGATACGTATATATCAATAAATTAACGATGTCATGGATGCAGTCGCGAGTTTGGACAGTTTTATCCCATTTCATTGTCAACGACCAGCTCCTTCCCCGTAAAAATAATCGATTTGCTCATCTCTCTCCCTGAACTCATTAAGCGTTTAAGACCGTGAAACAATACCCTTGTATTAAGTGTATACTAATTGTGTTACATAAGTGACTGATTGAATGGTTTTATTTTATTTTTTCAAATTGAATATTTGATACGCCAACTAACCTCTTTTTTCCTTAATTATTTATTTGTTTTGAATTCCGTTATCTCTTCATTTTGCGAGCAAGTTGGTGAACATTGCCACTGACCCTCCTCATTATTTGAAAATAATTTAAGAGATTGTGACGTCACAAGAGCGAGGCATTCGGTTGGCCCCCACCGTTCGTCACAATTATTTATTATTAATGCATTACTTTACACCTCAATACAAAAAAATATGAAATATTGTTATTTTTAATCATTAAAACGTTAAGTAATTTTAGACGTTGACACTAACGATTGTTTGGACACTGATAAATTAATAATAACTATGTAAGTATTCTAGGGTCAAAAACAAATAGAAATCAATTTAGTGGTTTCTGGTGAAGGTTGGTTAGCTTACAGTTTATGGAGTGAACGACATTTTGGTTCATAAATAAATAAGTTACCTATACACTTAATAATAGTTCAATTAAAGCTTCGTGGTTGATCCGTAAAATTGAGCGAAGTTGTTTACATTTTCTCAAACTTATCACAAAATGTCATATTATTATGAATGTTTATACTATTATCAAAAACACATTAAGTTTTAGTCTTTTTATAAATTCTTATACTTACTCAAATCAAAAATTGTCTCATGGACCTAATTCAATTTAACATTAAAAAAGTACAAATACATCATATAAATATCATGTTTTTCAATGACAGTTTTTTCGCGTATACATTACACTAAATCAATATTATATAAATAATTCATTCAAATAATTCAACAGCAATATGAAAATTTGTGTTGGCAAAATAATTATAAACATATAGTTTGTTTTTATTTTTTGAATTCTTGATTTAGGTGTTCTTATATATATTTTAAAGTTTAAAGCCTAAAAAAAAAATTGTTTTATTAATAATAAAAACACTACGATATGATTTTTACTTACTGATATATTTTGTTGTACACAAGATTTTTATTTATTTTACTTAAAAAAGTTAATATCTTACAATTTAGTTACCGAAATATATTTTATCGAAATATTTAATTATAGTTTTTGTGGTTGCCAATATCATAATGGTTCACATTTTTTAATTTTCTGTCTTTACATCATCATCTAGTAAAATCAATATATTATTATATAAATAATTATAAACCTTATAAATTCTGGTGTTATACTTACACAATGTATGTTGTACTAATGATAGACAAGACGTGATTTAGCATGAAAAGTTTTCATTGGAAATTAAAAGAAAATTTAAAACTTAGCTTACACTTGTATTTTAAATAATAACTGTTTTTTTACTTAGGTCGCATTAATTGCGTGTTATATATATAGCAATAGCGTTTCACTTATTCTACACCAGTAGATAGTTTTGTTAAATGTTTGAGAGGAACATTATCTTTGTTTCTACTTAGCTTTTCTTATGACAACATCTACTGTCTACAATTGCATACATCCAATAATATTCTAATATTTCAAAATGGAAAATGTCAACTATGAAAAATCTATTGCCACCAAAAGCTATTTGATTCCACGAGATCCCGTAAAAATTTTTTTGTCGTTATTCATATTCTTCGTACTTTTGTTACCAAATTATATATGGGCTGGTATTAAATGTTTAATGCAAACAAGAAAAGATGTCCGTGGAAAAGTCATTTTGGTAAGCATTATCCATTATTATTATTATAATTATTCTAAATCCAAGTGGGTATTTCTCCATTGTACAATTATAGATAGTTGTCTAGAAAAGTCACTGTAACGGATATGTTAAATTTGAATTCAATGATATAAAATCATTGTATACAAAAAACGATCCAGCCAGCCTATATTAGATACTAAGTAAATATGTTACGATATTATTGTAATTTATTTCAATATTAGATTTTAGTAAGTTAAATTAATTTTTGACGAAAAAAGTAATGTCATTGAGTGCATAAGCTGTAATAATATAACCTTCTAAAATTACATTTTCAAGTTTTTTGACGGAGTGAACATTTTTTTATCGACAATGGTTAAATAAAAACTATTTTAAATCAAAATTGTCTTATGCCTATTAATTGCTCAAATAGAGACAAAATATTTTGACTATTTTTGAACTATTTAAAGGCATTAAAAAAGTTTCTACTTTTATAAGTTTTTATTTAAAGGGTCATGGTGTAGCCGTGTAGGTATAGAAAATTGTAATATAAACATTCGCTGAAAATGTAATGTAGTTATGGTTACTTTTTAAGAGTTACACCATTAAGCAAAATCGATTTTGTTGGAAACTGGTTTTGGTTAAAAAAATTAACATTTATTTATTTTTCTCAATCCTTTTGAAAACTCCTAGAAATTGTTTGACTACCCAATTAGCATAACTAATTTTATTTTTCTACCAGAAAAGATGCTAAAGTTGAAATTCAAAGCATTTTTACTGTCTCAAAATGTGATGTCTTAAACAAAAAATTTTTTTTTTTAAACACTCATCATTGTAAAATCAATAGATTTATATCTCCATTCAGATTCTAAAAATAGATTCAATTTAATACTTAAAATAGCTATTAGTTTACATTAGAAAAAAATATTATTGGTTGAGTGTCAAATATCCATTAGAGGTGTTAATATGTGTACTTAATATAGTAATTGACTATCGTTCTATAACCATCATAAGAAATAAACGTAAATTTTCATGGTATTAATCAACATAATAATGTATCGTTTACTTTGTGGTTTAAAAACGTTCAAATTTAATTTAATTTCTAAATGTAAACAATATTAATGCCAATAAATAGAATCGGTAAAATACAATAATATCATAAATTCATTATATTCAAAAGTTTAATAAGTTTAATCTAATTTAATCGTATTGGTTATTCCACATTTTTACATTCAGATAACTGGCTCTGCTAGAGGCCTTGGTCGTGAACTTTCTTTGGCTTTTCATAGACTCGGTGCATCGATCGTATGCGTTGACATCGACGAAGAGGGTAACGAAATGACATCCGAAATGATCCGTGGAGAGGGTGGCACAGTCAGAGCTTTCACTTTGGATATTACCGATCGAGAAAAAATCAGATCGATGCACGAAGCTGTAAAAAATGACTTAGGTCCAGTAGATATATTGGTAAACAACGCAGCTGTAGTAAGGACAAATATTTACGTAAATTCCAAAACAGATGAACTAGTCCGAGAAATAATTGACGTCAACGTACTGGGACAGTTTTGGGTATGTAAGCAACAACTGAATTTGGAGGCCAAACTTTTATATCAGGCTTTAATTAAATGTATTCCGGTCGATCATCAATTGTTTTTAACATAGACAATTTTTTCCATAAAATTTTGTATTTTATTCGTTTAGATGAATAAAGAGATACTCCCATCGATGTTGAACAGAAATAGTGGACACATTGTATCAATTTCGTCATTGATATCAATGGTAGGAACTCATTCGCTGTCCGCATATACTGCTTCGAAGTGGGGCGTTACAGGTGAATTATTTTTTTATAAACTTAACTAGATTTTTTTTTTAATCTCTTTACTTTTACGACTTAAAATAAACACGAGGAACGGTATAAAAAATGTCCAACTATAATAATTTCTTATTTTAAATGATTTTTAAGAGAATGACTGTGCACTATTTGTTTACTCTCACACCCTCACACAGTGTAGACTTGACGCGTTCGTATAAAATGGTTTTTTTATGATTTATAACTTTATAAGGTATCTTAGATCAAAATCAGCTGCTTCGAAAATTGTGGAGAATAATATTTTTGAAGGTTTGACATATCGATCTAGTATTTTTTTAACACTTGATTCAATATTTAATTTTTATTTGTTGATTCAAATATATATTAAAATGTTTTTAGATAATATTTGGACAAATGGATGTTGTCCATGTTTTACATAGACCATAGAGACTTAACAAACAATGCACCGACATGGCATTAATATTGATTAAACATTACGGCCAATATGTAATAATTTAAAGCAAATAAAAACGTTAAAGTGCATTATAATTTTTACTGTGTAGTTAGTAAAACCTAACCTACCCCAACCTTTACAGTAAACATGCATTATCTTGAAAAGTATTAGCGTTTTCGGAAATATTATATCTCTATACATTTTCAAGTTTTTTTTGGATTCTCAATGACAGAATACATTTTGAAAGTCATCATTTTGTAGGTGCCAAAGATGTCGCTAAACCCAACTTAAATGCTTTTAATCAATTAATTACTTACTCGTTTATTAATTCAAAATCAAAGGGTTGTACTAGTAAAAATAATTTTAATTTCGGAATATGAAACTAAAAATGTGTGCTATCATTCAAAAAAGTAAACACTTAAAAAAAACAATAGAAATATAATTTTTCAACGATTCGGTTTTGTTATGACTTGAAATTATGTGAAAAATGTTTTTTTAAATCTTTATTATTTTTGTGGCTAGGTATGATTATTTAGTGTTCACTGTTAAAATAACTACATAGTATGTAGTTTTTATACAAACCTTTTGAATTAATTTCTTATTGTATATCATGGACTTAAATACTTTTTGTATGTTGTTTTTCATAAATATTCTCATAAAATATATTAAAAACATAAAATTTGATTTTTACTTTTAACAACCATTTATTGAAGGTATGATGGAAGCTTTAGACCAAGAACTAAATATGCTAAATTCAAAGGTTGTCCTAACTACGGTGTGTCCATACTTCATGGATTCAAATGAAGAAATTACGAAGAATATTAGTATCAGGTTTTTACACAATTAAATATTATATATTGTACTATTTTACTTAAGGTTATCAGAACTACTTTTATTGATTTATTTCATATTAATATAGTTTGATATAAATTAATTAGCTTAAACCATTGACATCACACATAACATTAATCTTATAAAACTATCCAATAATAATGTAATGAACTCCTAACTTTTATTTATTTTGTTTTTATTTGACACAAGATCTATTCACTACTTTTAATATTTAAACATTCAAACCATTTTACTTATACCCTTATCTATATCTTCATCGTACAAAGATGATAAATGTTGAGATTATACAGACACCTATTATAATAGTTGCATAAAATATATTACTTTTATTTTATTTATTTTAAATATTGAAAATGTTTTTTCTTAAGCTTTCCAGTTATTCCTCTTAAAGTAATATGTGATAGCACGGTGGATGGAATATTGAAAAACAAAAAAATGTTTACAATACCTGGATATTTGTTTCTGGCAATTATGTTTTACAAGTAATAATTTTAAATTCAATTAAATAATTTTCACTTTCAATAATAATTTTTGTTATAAGACACTAACATTGCCTAATCTATGACAAAAATAAACAAATAACTTAAGAACAATATCGTAACAATATTTGTGTTATTTACTTCAGAATTTTACCGAGCAAATCCCAATATCAGATGCAAAAACTATTTGGAGCTTCTTATAACTACTGTAAAAGTGACTACGATACATTGAAGAAATATCAGAGAGAAACTAAGTCTTTGTAATTATTGTAATTTATTATATTATAACTGTATTATTCTAGTTATAATTGCTATTACAATTTACAGCACTGGTTAAGAGCAAACATTTTTGTTTATTTTTATGAAACTATAAGCAAATAGGTACGTAAAATGTGAAGTTACAAACTTTGGTTGTAGTATCATGCTTTTTTAAGAATTTAAAATGTATAACAGTAATAATATTATTTACTACATTATGATGGTATTATGTCAGAGATAATATTTTATGCAATTGGTTTTGGATATAATTGTAAAACAATTATCTTTAAAATGTAGTATTTACAATTTTAATAAACGTAGATAATTGGTGTTTTTCACTGGTATTGGTGAAATTGTTTTGCCGTTACTTATTTATACTTTTATTGTTTATATTTATTATTATTGCACATTAATTATTATGATGGTGATTATGTATAGACATGTTTATAACAGAACTTGAGAAAAATAAGGACAAATACATTTTTTCTGACCATGCAGTTATTTTATATTTATCGACTTTAATAACTCGAATATAGAAAAAAAAATTTCGTACCTAATATGAACATTAAATGTAACTAAGTGTATTATTTATGAAAGATATTAAATTATAAGATTTAGTTTAAGTAATTTAAGTGTGTAATACAAGCCAATGGCTCTGTTATCGAGGTTTCAACTTTATAAGTAAATTACAAAAAAAAATATTATTACTATTTATTTTATTTCTCGAAAAACAAGAATTCTAGGGTCCCATTGAAACTCTCGTTTTGAGGCCCGGTAGTCTAATCCGTAGCTCATAATGCGATATTCATTAGATAACAAAAGTCATTACAACCTAGAAAAACTAAAATATTACATATTGTAATATATGTATACTTCAAACTGTGCAAAATTCTAAAAATTAAATAAATTGAAATATTACTGACGTAAATTACACAATCTCAATTAATAGGTACTATTATATACAATAATATACAATCAATAAGTTATATTCAAATAATTTAAAATTATACTATTATGCTGAAAAGCTACTAATACGGTACCTAATTAACCAACATGCACGTAAATTGTAAGTTATGCGTACCGTCATGTCAAATTGTAGATCACATTTGAACCATTTAGTTCAAGAACTTATAAATGAAATAGATTGATAACGATCACAAATTAATGTTAAAAAAATAAAAACAATAAACCTATACATCTCTGTTACTGTACATAGTGTATTTCATTATACTACCCAAAAGTTCAATGTTTCAGTTATAATTGAAATCAAATAGAATCGACTCCGACTACAGTCGATTCTACACAGCTATTGTTTATTCGAACGAGTTTTCATTTCGATAATTAATTACCTACCTACATAAAGTCTATTTTGAGATTTCGTTTAAGTCCATACATATTATATTATTTTCCGACTTGTGACTGTAAATAAATTATTTAAATAAAATTGACACCAAAGAGTTTTCCATTGTTAAAATATTTTTTAAGAAATATTAATTTGATGTAGGTATCACATCAAATATTAACATTCTTATAATGATAATAAAGTTTAAAATTTTGCTTGACAGTTGTAAATAAGTTATATAGCTGTGAAAAACTGATAAATTGCATTGACATAACCGATTATATTTTACCAAAGTTTAAATTATAATCTAGATTAGTTCTAGATCAGGTTAAATGGTGATTTAATTGACAGCTGATAAAACGAGCAAAGTTTTCAAAATCTAACTACTATAATATTATATTTAATGGAAAAATGAAAAAAAGACCATGAATTTCAAATATTAAACTGTTTCAAAAACTGTGATATTATTGGTAAAACGGAAAGGCACTAGGTGCTCCCCAAAACATATTTTTATTGCTTATATTTTTAAACTATTGAATAAAAACACATTATTTATGTTCACCAAAAGATAAGAATAAACGTAGTTGATGAAAATAATTTAGAATTTTCTCTGGTACCTTATTTATTTAAACATAAACTGTTGTAATATTTGTGGTATTATATATGATATTCTATAATATCTAAAATTTAAACAATAATATTGTTGCAGAGTTTTAATTAAATAGAATATTCAAACTATAAAACACCTGTGTATTTAATATTTTGTTACATTACTAGTAGTTACCACGACAAAATGAGACTAAAATAAAGAGTGTCTAATTAAAAATGTACCAGGTGGTGGTCCAGCTGACAATACCTCCAAGTCACCTATTAAGTTAAACTTATACTTGATTATTGTTGTAATAAAAAATATATCACTATAGTTATAATTAATATCTATTTCAGTGATATTTAACAAAAATATCAACAAGCATCAATTGTAAATAAATATTCAAAATGTATTTAGGGATTGTCTCTAATAATATTATGATATTCATCAATTCATAAACTGAATAATATTTAACTTTCTATTATTGATTTTACAACTAAAATTACAATTTTTTTCGTATTACCTATATTATCATTACAGTTGGAAAATTAGAAAAGCTTCATAAAAGAATTACATGGGCAAACATAAGTAAGTTCAATCTCATATTCATAACTCCATAAGAAAATAAATAATTTTTAAATTTAGAAAATTAAAAGTTAACTAAAACCAATGTGCTAGCAGTAAAGTAAAGTATGCACCAAGTGGTAACCGGACAATTTCCCCCCGGAAATTCCCCCCCCCCCCACGACAGTTTTTGGAGAAGTAGGACATTTTTAAAATGTCAGAGGGGACATTCGCCGCCATTCGCACCAAGTGTACCATGTATTAAATGATAAAACAATTGTAAAATAAATCGATTTAGGCAGGAGATGGTGTATACGCATACATTTCTAACGGTGTTTATAATAAATTTGTTTATATTGTTGTAGCTTTATGCTTAACATTTTTAATGAATTGCATCAAAATTAGAACACTAAACGCTTATAAAAAAAAGTTGTGACTGTATTTTCGACATTTTTTAATTTCTATAGTTAAAACTTATGAAAAATATTTTGTTACATATTTTCCCATATAGTTAACTCTCAGACATTTTTTCTTCGACATAAATGTAAAATTTTAAACGTCAGTAAATTGACCAAAAGAGTACAAATATTTTGTAAAATAACTGCATGCTTATAAATCGTTAGTATCATTAATAATATTACTGTGAAAAAGTCAAGTTCTTCTATCGAATACTAATGCCACATAAATATCGCCGTTTAACATATTACGTTTTTTTTTGAAAATGTTCTATTTTCGGCCTCACAAAGTACTAAATAAATTTATTAGAAGCTACTTACAAAATTGCAAATCGTAATTAATAATTATTTTTCTGACCCAGATGTGATGACAGACACTAGAAAAAAAACACGGTAGACCCACTATTTAATTTTCGTCAGCTAACAGTATGATAATAATTATATGTTCAATGATTGTTGACACGCACAAATAAGTTTTGTGAATAACTTAAGAATAAATTTAAGCTACCATAATATGATACTAACGTGCTATATAATATGTATGATGAGAAGTAACAATTTGGTGTCAGAATATTAATTTTACTGTTTCGAAACGTTAACATAGTGTTCACTGTGTTCATTTTAAATTATACATTTTGTGCTGTGAAATTGAAATAAGTAAAAACTACAAACAATAAAAATAAAATATTTCAATAAGTTTTTAACTATCATAAAAAGGGATATATTTCTGGTTGAAACTTTTGCAAAAAAAACACAAAACTTTAAACTTTACGTTTTAATTGCAAGTTATATGTTTACTGTCGTTTTTATTCATTTTTTCCAACCGAACACTAACAACGTGACACAAGTGACAACATTCAGTTTTTGTTTAGTCTCATTATCTCAGTTGTAGTATTACAGATTGAATGTAGTGAATTTGCCTCAATTTATTTGATACTTTAAACTGAATAAAAATGGGTTTTGTTTTAACATTTTTAAGTATTTTTTTTAATGAGTACGATATACCTTCGGAACCAATTAAGTTTGTCTTTGAAATGCTGTTAGTTGTACTATGCGGCATTCCAAAAATTATTGGATCAACGATTTCGTATGTTTATTTTCCACCAGAGCCGAAAAATGTCGAAGGAAAATTAATTTTGGTATGTAAATATAATCAATATCACATTTCAATGCACAAAATATACAGATCACCACCATTGCAAAAATTATTTGTGAGTTTTAACAGCTTCCGATTTTTAAATCCAAACGGAAAATATAGAATATTTTTAATTAATAAAAAAACAAATCTAATAACAGTTGTTATATTATTTTAATATGTACACTTGGTTCCAAAAATGAAATAACTAGCTAAACCCAAGTGTGTGCATATTATGTGTAATTTTCAATAATCGACTTTAGATTCAGATAAACGTAAAAAATATTTGTTTTACAATGATGAATTTTACATTTTAAAATAGTAATAACTGTTTATTAAAAATCGAGTCTGTGTGAAACTATCAAAAAGTAATTTTTTCATTTGATTTATTTTTTTTGTATAAAGAAAAAACTACAAAGAATCTTTTAAGAAATTAAGTAGCTTATGCCTGCTTATTTAAAACCAAAGTACTCCAGAATAATTTGTTGAAAGTGATGATTTTTTTCATTTTACAAAAATCATAACGTAGGACACCCACCTCAGCCATAAGTGGGATTCGTCCATTTATTTTATATTTTTATATCATAAGTATATAATATTCAAAACAGCAGTTATTATTTTTATTCAAGAAATACTATTCTAACATAATAAATGTGTCATAATAATAGCAAACAATTCGCAACGTTTGGTTTCTTAATTTTAATAAGAAAATAAAAATAAAAACATACTACAAGAGAAAAATGTTTAGAGTTTTATAATAATATACTCTTTTCGTTGTCTCTACTAAACAACAAGCTTAGTGGTTAATTTCTTGTTATTTCGTTTAATAATGATACTACGTACCTACTACATATTATATCGTTTGGGACGATGTTATAATAATATTACTATAAATGTATTCAGAAATAATACCGAGCAGCGGTGCCTATAATTTACGTTCTAGATTACAGGGACCGCCCGGGGAAACGGCCGTGAACTGGCCATACAATTTCACAGGTTGGGGGCGAAAATTGTGTGCGTTGATAAAGACGAAGTGGGCAATAATGAAACGGTCGATCGGATCAAGGCGGAAGGTGGCCAAGCGGTGGGATTTAAAGTGAATATTACCGACAAGGAGCAGGTAATGATGATGCACGCGGCCGTGAGAGATCAAATGGGTCCCGTGGACATTCTCGTTAACAATGCCGCCGTGGTCGAGACGACATTGTTCACCAATCCGGAAGCCGACGACGTCATATCGGAAATAGTCAACACGAACTTACTGGGCCAAATTTGGGTACGCACCTCTATGGTTTTACTATATTACAGCACGTTACTTCTACGGTTAGGCGCACTACTCTTTACCAGTCTTTCTAAAAGTGGGCTATAGCGCCGCTCCCTCCGTCGGCTTCGGTAGCCTCCGGGGGGTTGGTATAAAACCCGGAGAATTAATGTTAATTAGTCATTAGTGTAATAGTGTGCCATCTGCTGGATGTGACGAAATAAACGTTAACAAAAATCCCAGATATTTTTTTTTTATATTTCCTTGTAACGCGGTCTAACACTTCTAGAACACTGTTTTATAAAATTTTAAAAAAAGGCCAATGGGGGCCATCTGACCCACACGTCCTTCTTGAATACACCTCTCAGTCTAGAGACGGTGAGTTTAGACATTTTTGGGGGCTCTAGAATATTATTGATTCTCAAAGTGGGTGGTGGATAAAATGAGTTTCAGAACCTGTGCTCTGTACAACGCAATGACGTGCGTTTGACTGCGCTCGCTTAACTTTTTGTTTCTCTTGACCGGCGAGTTACGAAAAATTGTTTATTCAGAACGCCATGGAAAGATTATTGTTTGCGGGAAAAATAAAATCTTGAACGGAAAACAAATATCACCTATCGTTTTGTTTACTGAACATCAGAACGTGTGGAAACCCCGCACACGCTCACCGTTAACTTTGGTGCTGTTTTCACAGGTAATCAGGGAAATACTTCCATCGATGTTGGAAAGGAACAGTGGCCATATCGTAACAATATCGTCGATGACGTCATTGAAAGGACTGCCTTTACTTTTCACTTATTCTGCGACAAAATCAGCTTTAAACGGTAAGCACGTGCGTTCTTTTCGTCTTAAAGCAGTATTTTAAGACAGGCCATAAATATCGCACATATCTAATGATTGAAAAACAATCAGATCGAGTGGCTCGATGAGAATAACTAAAACAAACTATGCGATTTAAAAAATTAAAATTGAAGGCGGTAATAAATATTTTTGAATGATTTTTTATAATGTCTGAAATTAAAATATATATATATTTGTATATTTTGATATTTCTGTTTTTTTCTTGTACTCTTGACTTGTTAGTACTCGTTTTTTTTGTGACAGGTATGATGGAAAGTTTAACTAAAGAACTTAGATTAATGAAATCTGACGTAATTACCACAACGGTTTGTCCATATTTTATCGCAAACTGTCCGGACAAATCAAAAAGACGAATATTAAGGTACCTATGTGATCTAGTAAGATTTTATCGTTTGCGTCAAATGCATTTATAATAATTAATACATTTTACTGATTAGACTTCCAGAATTACCAATTGAAGATGCTTGCGCAATGATAATCGAAGGAATATTACGAAATGAACGAGTTTTTACGATTCCAGATTATGACTTTTACGCTCTGCCATTAATAAAGTAAATACAGCCATTTCACTAACGGTGGAAAGTCAATATAATAATATGCAATTTGTATTAAATATGTGAAAATATATTTGTTTTATAGTTCTAAAAATACGTACCACAAAATATAATATAAACGCAATATGTATTCTATTCGTTAAGTTTTATGGAAACCTGATGTGAAAATGGCTATTTTGTTTTTAGTGTTTTTTTTTCTCTCAAAATATGATAAAAACGGAATTCGATATAACATGTATTGAACTACGGATTTCAGGTTTTTACCTGAAGATTTACAAGATATGGTTGACGACATCGTGTATTCAAACATCGAACCAACGCCTGACGAAGAAAAAGTCATACAAAAATATACGAAATTCGCGGAGATGAAAAAACCACAGGTAATTTTAATTATTATTGATGTTTTTAAACTCATGAAAACCACACTATCTCCCTATGATAATGCTAACTATTTCCCTCCATGAAATGGGCACTAAAAAAAAAAAAAATTATGCTTCGTGTTTTTTTTTTTTCAAACGATTACATGCAGATTAAAGCTACCTGTTCGGTACTATATATTTTAAGGGGAAAACTTATAAATTATGGCAATTACGAGGTTCAGGTTTTTCCTTATGTACGATTAATTTTATAAAATAAGATAGGTAGTAAACATTAAAAACTTGAAGAACGATTAAAATGATAAGCTATTTCGTCTTGTCGGTTATTTTATAATCAAAATTATAAAAGGAAAATGTATACGCACTCCCATTATAATAATGTTATTCAATTGTCTTAACTATACTCACAAGTACAATTATTAATATAATGATATGTTTAATATGTATTATTTGTTATTAAAATAGATAACATTATGTAATATAAGAAACTTATTGCGTTCAAATAAAACGTTAAAAAAATGCTCCAATAATATTGTTTCGTATGCGTATCATATTTAATATTAGTATACTACTTTTGTTAATTATTTAAATGTAATTTTTATTAAATTATAAAAATTAAATTTGAAAATAACATGTGAAAATTGAATGACATTTAAATGTTAAATGTTTATAAATAATACAAAAATGTAAAATGGTGGGATGAGATATACGTATATTCTTGAATCTCGATCCAATAGAATGCATTATTTATTACTGATCCCAAAGGTTTTGCACTTGACTTTTTTATGTTTTCGTATATTTTTTTTTATTCGCAGACGGTTCAATACGATTTCCTATTTTGTTTTGTCAGTAATAAAAAATATTGACGATCTACACCGTTAAATTTGGCACACTAATTTTAATATAATTTTAATGAAGTGTAATAAATTGACATAAACAATTTAAAAGTTTCGTAAACAATTTTTGGTTTGTTTACCATACCAGTTCAGTTAAAGTAAACCACATTATATTTTTTGGATGTCTTATTAGAATCAATTAAAAGTAACACAGATATTAAATTTAAAAACATTGTATTTTTAAGTTTATACCTAATAATCTTACTAGGCAGCTATTTACCGAATAGTTTAATACCATAGAAAATCTGAATAGTTAAATGCTTATAGTTTGATATTTAAAATCATTAACAAAATATCTAAAAATCTTTAAAACATTATTATTTTAATTATTATTATTTATCATGCGTCACCAAAACTGATACACATATAATTAATAATTTTCAGATCTCAATGTTTGCGCCATGTTTAAAAATGGGTAGCGTACCAGATTAACTGACAGAAATATTATTATTGTTTAAAAATATTATATTGAGAAGTATGTTAGAAAAATATTGATAAATAATAGTTATTAGTTTAAAACTTTAAACCAATTATTGTTAATCACATTTACAATTTGTCCGTATATGGCCATATGGGTTTATACATTTTTATTAAAAATAATATTATATTAATTTATACGACACAGTGT
Source organism: Myzus persicae (assembly GCF_001856785.1). Classification (NCBI taxonomy): domain Eukaryota; kingdom Metazoa; phylum Arthropoda; class Insecta; order Hemiptera; family Aphididae; genus Myzus; species Myzus persicae. Next base: position 29,214 of record NW_019101363.1, read on the forward strand.
ATTTAAGTAAGTTTAATTGTAATTCATCCTATATCTACGATATTTTTTATGCTTATAAGTTTGATGTAGAAAGTTAGATAAACTTTCAAAATGTATTAAAAAGTTCAAAATATGATAAATAATACACACTTCTTATTAGAAAATATATTTTTATATCAACCTGGTACTTAGCATAAGCTTGCTAATACAAAAAATGTAATCAAGAAATATAGTAAGTTCATCCAAGATAAAAACAAGAAAAAAAGTTTAAAAAGAAATATATAATGCCCATAGTAGTAATTAGTCTCTAAAACAATAGTAATAATAGGCATCTGTTTTGTACCTTATTAGCTCACTCATAACCTAAAAAATAACTATTTTCATATTGATCAGCTGTGTAGAAGCACTTATAGATGATAAACTTGCCAAGTGTATCATTGAAGTTGGTGTTATTGTTAAATTGGAGTACTTTTTTATTTTCATATTAAACAACAAGAGTGTGAATATAATATTTTAGTCATACCTATAAACAGACGTTTTAAAAAATAATCACTGATGAGTGATTAATTATATGAAGACTGTAATGCACTTTGTAATACTATCATCAAACACAATAAATACTAAATCAACGAACTGTATTATAATAAACAATATATAGGTACGTTTCACAATAATACTTAAGTTAATGAAAATTAAATATAAATTAAACGAATGAGTTTAACTTACATCGGAGTTACCTATATTGTAATATCATTTTTTTAATGTTTACACGACGTAAACGCGGTAACACAAACACAATATTCAATAGGTGTAAGTCGGTGATAATTACGTTTTAAAAACAATGGAGTTTAGTTTCGGCGGTTTAGTCGTGTATTTCGAAAATGCGTGTTACCTTTCAGAAATCCATACAGTAGAATATTATTATAATATATTTTGTTAAGCCGTAAAAACACCTGACGTTTAAGAATAATATTTTGTTGATATTACAATATTATATTGGAATTTAACACAATAGGGTTTTTCTAATAATTAGGTTACACCGCGAACAGACTCTCTCTTATTAACTATAATATGTTGAAATTATATAAGACGTGTTTTTACAGAATAATGATGATTTAAGGTATAAAAGTCAACAAGTCGTCGGCAGTTGCAGCTGCATCGTAATAATTTTAGCAACAGATTATATTATTATTATTATTATTTTTATCGACACTTATCGACGTCGCATTGTCATTATTTTCATTATAATGAGTGCTCAACTGTTAAAGCGACGTGCTATTATGATAATATTATTTTCTAACATCGAATGGAAGACGAACGCCGAAAATCATTATGCTCACGGATCACTTTAATATTTAAATACATCCGCAGACGATTAAAACAATAACGGACTTAGGTCGAAAAAAATTACATCGCGTGGGATGAAGACGATTGAATCTAGACCTAGAGAGTATATGTTATGTAATTCAATTATGACGTAGGTATATTTTTTTAATTGGTTTCAAGAAATCGAAGTCCTAACGAGCCGATGGAGCATAATATTCATGTGCGTTATACGCTGGTAACTTTATATTATATTATGATAAAAACTATAAAATCCACCGTATTTTCAAATGCATATAAATATTATAATATTAAATTGTATACGTTTATCGCGTTTTGGTATTTATTTACCTTGATCAATGATCGATCTGGTCTTGAATCATAGCATTATACAAGCTACGACTGCATTTACAATCAATAGACCATTTATCTTAAATGACGTGTGTGCGTACCTATATACTAAAACATGTTTATCTCACGCCGATTTATATCGAAATTCATTAACATCATGCTCGGAATATTGATTAGTATAATATTAAATTGTTGAGACGGACGACAACGCGCTGTCCTGGATTGTAATGCAAATTCGTAGTTTTTCGAAGCGCAAAAAAAACTCTAAGGCGCCCACGATTTTTATTTTCGTTAATCGTTAGTTTTATTACCAAAAAATTGCGGTGTACGGCAGTGTAGCTGCATATTTTAAACAGTGGGTTTAATATAATATCATATTATTATTCAGTTATCCGTATACGCCACTCAGTCAGTGGGGGTTTAACTGGTGGCTACATATATGGCCCTAATAAAGGCCTGTGTAAGTACATTGAAACAACTCTAATAATTATTAATATAATATTTTGGTCATTAAAACTCAAAACATTTACTGTACATCAAAATTATTTCATAAAATGTGTAGGTACAAAATATAGTGTACATATAGCTATGTGCCTCCATCGACGGAAAAAAGTGAGATTTGAATGTATTGCAAATGCAAAATATTTTCAAAATCACATATTTTGCTTCTCGTCGAAAATCTCCCCCGTGCCCAGCTACACCGCGAAAGAACAATATTTACAAGCAGACTGCCATCGTCGTCGTCGCCGTCGTCGAAATCCGAGCGTGTCTGAAGCTCGGAGAGAGAAAAAACTATCATTTTTTTCTTTCATCGGTAAAAATAAAAAACGACTTCTCCAAAAATTAATCAAGTATAACGTCAACATTGAACCTCGGCGTGTGTGTTGTACATACACAGGGCGCGTACAATAACTACAATAACCGTATGCCGACAGCCTGCACCATACAGCCATTATTGTGTCTGTATACGTTACGAGTTGTTTGCGTGAAAAGGAGGAACATAAAAACGGGGACAAAAAAAAAAAAAAAGAAGAAGAATCGGGTCCGCTCACAACGGTCCGGGGCAGCTGCAGCGGATTCGACTCGGCCCTTGTACGGGACGGACGGAATTTTTTTTTCGTCCTGCGCAGCGCACACCCATTGTGGCGCGGAGGACCAAACATCACCGCGACGGTGAAAAGGGATGAGGGCGCGCGGAGGGGTTAATTTTTTTTTCCCAGAACCTTTTCATGCGCGCGGGTGTGTGTGTGTGTGTGTGTGCGCGCGTGTGTGCGTGATGTAAGCGATCGTCCGAGTGTGAATAAATTCGGATTTTCGAGCAATGATCAATGGGCTCGTCGGGGTCGGTCGGTGGCCGGTGCAGCGATAGATTCAAAGAGAGGAGTATCGAAGAAAAGAAGTAGAAAACCTCTCGTGCATTATGGTGTGCACACGACCCACACGTCGGTCGTCGGTAAAGGTACACACACACACACACACACACACACACACACACACACACACACACACACACACACACACACACACGCGCAGACGTACGGTCACGTATACATATACAGGCGCGACCGACACTGATTTGGCCGTTTTCACTCTCTTTTCGGGGTGCCGGCCATTATAACCTACGATATAATACTGTATCCCACGTATGCGTAGTACATATAATACGCGTGTGCAAAAAACGCACACGCGGGGTATATACGTCTTGTACACACATATTATATAATATTATTCGAAATGACGCGGTGATCCGTGTGTAGGCAGGTATAGTATAATAATATCGAGTGTTAGAACTCGGAAGATTAACCGGAGAGAAAAAAAAAAGAGACTTGAATGCGAAGAAAAATCCGCTCTCGGTGCCCGGCCACCACTCTTCTTCTGGCCCGTTATGGACGTTAGCCATGCGTATCGGTGATATTATGTCGGGTATTGCGAGCCACGCGAGAGAGACGATGTTTTCACAGCTCCTTCGGGGGGGGGGGGCGTCAAGGGCCGATTCGGTGCGGTCGACAACGCGTATTCTAACGAACAAAAACGCCGACCCGCCTCCGCGTGCGATTTCCATCGCGCCGCCACTGTGCTGTTTGTGCGCGAGGATAAATATTTGGAACGTACGCGTTTTATCGCCGTTATTTTTTCGATTTGTTTTCTGATCTCGAACCGCGGTCCCGTGACACCGGCGGTGGCCGTATGATACGACTGTCAATATAAGGAAATCGACAAATTCGCACGTATAAATACGTAGGTACTCGACTGACTTTTTGATGCAGTCTGTGAGTGTGTGCACATTCGGGCTACTATGTCATATTATACACTGCGTGTAATGAAATAACGCCCGAAGCCGGTTTCGTAAGTTCTCGCGATCCCGACGATCGAGTTTAATTATTATTATAACCTCACCAACGCGTTGGGTTATATTATGATTTTTTTTTTTTTGTTTGTCAAACGCCTAAATTTATTGGCCTCGCCCGACGTAATGCGATGAAAATGTCTCCACGTTTGATAGTCGTTCATAATATTGTAATATTATTATATTTGCACAAACGTAATCTGTACGCACACGCGTTTTTCTTATAATTACACGGATACCGTTACAATTTAGATTAATCGTGATTACGGATGATATTATTATTATGTTTATTTATGTAGGTATTTAAATGCACGTATTATGTATATACGTTTTCATATATTATATTATATTTTATAGTAATAATGTAAAATGCATTCGCAAATACAATTATAATAATTTTACCATGGCAGTGGTTTGAGTAAACATATAATGTTAAACAATCAAACACAACAATAAATGCAGTGCTGATGAGTGATGATAAACTACTATAATAATTAATTAAAAAAAAAATGACTCTTCTGTTTAATATTTTAAATGACCACAGACTTTAATATTTAATAACAATAACGTAGTAGAACATCCGTATCTATATGGGTACTTGTATTTACATTGTATATATTGACTGTGCGTGTGAAAGATTTAATTAAATTTAATATAATGGTGAAACAATTGTTTACTTTAGATGGGTTATCGTATTATGAACTAAATTGTATAAATAAATTCAAATATGACATCATCCCGACATGAATATAACCGGGCTGTACAATCATACAATTATGTTATTTTACATTGATATATTCATTTGCATTATTAAAATAAATAGGTATAATAAATTACCATACACGATAATATTATATATATTTTTTAATTCAGCATTTTCTGTTGAATCGTCCCATGAATATTAATCATAATAATAATATTAACTCTACCGGTGTGGTAAAAAGGAATAAAGGTAAAATAATATGCAGCTGCTTGTTTTCGAACATTGATTAAATGTTGAGTTTGATTTAACATTACAGTTGGTATGTATGATTATGGTACAAAAATGCATTATTTTAAAAATTAAAAATAATTTTAGGTAAATTTATATTATTTAATATATAATTATATAGTAGAATGAATGTTGTTACAATATGTTCAGTACCGGGTCGCGTAAAAGCTGAAATATGTTAATAACTTGACAAGTACCTAACCGACAGCGGGGCCTGTCAAATAGGGCGCAAAATATGGTCTCGCTGACCATTGGCGTTTGTAGCATGTGTGAATTCTGCACTCACCCGGCTATTCGTCGATGCGTCGACGATATTTTTTTTGTTTCACAATGTTCTATAAACGATGAAATACAATAAATTTATATAAAATGTTTTTTTCATGATATCAGAAATATTAATTATTCTTTCGAACAGTATTTATTACCTACTAATTTTTAAATACTATAATTATACTTTATATCAACGCTTCTCAACCTGTGATACGTGGAAAGCTCATGAATGGTAAACGAAGGAAATCTCTCTTTATAAAAAAAAAAAATCATTATTCACATCACCTAAGTTTTGGTATTTTGATTTATTTGGTATTAATAATAATATAAATAATAATTGTACATGCTTTATTTTTGTGCATTATAAATACTTATTTTGTCATGATTTTTTAGTACCTGATGAATTAAATTCCATACGTCATGTAAAATAACGTATACATATTATAGTAGTGGCACATGAAGATTTTCAAACTGTGTAGGTGGTGCGCTATAGGTTGAGAACCACTGCCCTATATAGTATAATATAACATATTTACATAAATATCACTTACCAGTTACCGATAGTATTGTATTAAAGTATGGTTTGCTAATATTTTTCAATTACTTGCATAAATTGTCGTGAAATATAAAAAGATATTAGCTATTTTTTTTTATATTATTAAGAATTTTGACTCATGGAACACGTCATATAATTTGAGAGACATTATCGTTAAGTACCTCGGTACTCATGACCAAAAGAAAGTATCAATGATTTAATATAATATTTATGCACGCTTGGCAATAGTGTTGTGAAATGTCATGAGGCTATGACCAAAGGTCACAGTTAAGGACAAAGTTAGTTCAATAAATGTCCACCTTTCGAGTATCGCCTACCCTTTTCCAAAAACGCAAGTCGTATTACACATGCCAGTTAATACGCCTAAAAAAAACTTTGAAGTTTTACTGAACTATTTTTTTCTTTTAAAGTGTTTTCTATGAGATAACACTTTAATGGATATTCAAATATATAATAATATATGTAAAGTATTGGCCATATAATATTGAAAAATATATAAAATAATTTATTAAAAAAAATTAATTAAATTGTTTTATTATAATTTTAATTCAATATCATTGAATAATATTGTTAATCTTTCTAATTCATGCTTATCAAATACAAATATCAAACATAGAAGTAGAGCTCGATGAACACCAATTCATCACAAAAATGATAAAATGTTTAAATATTACAAATATACCTAAAAAATTGAAAATGTTATAATTTGTTTACACTTACCACTCAATTTCTAAGAAAATAAATGTAAAACTCAATGACAAGCTAATAACCTACGGTGTTGAAGACTAGAAAAAGAAGATTCTTCTAGGTAGTTACTTCTCTTTACTTTACCTTATACGCAAACATTAAAAAATACTTGTATTTTTTTTATATTATCTGGGTTTTAATATTATGTATGTTATACTCGTATAATATAAACAATATGTGTCACATGAAAAAATATTTATATATTATATATATTCCACAATACTTGCGATACTAGTTTTGTCTGTTTTTAATTGGTTTCGTGTTCAGTTTCACGACTTCTCATTAATTAAAAGGCATAATAGCCATGGAAACAACAGCTATTTAAGCATGCACAACTTCGAACGATCCAAAAACGACTTAATGCAAAATCGTGATCCAAAAACTCTACAATGTTGCGTGACGTGATAATAATAGTCTTTTGTTATTTATATAGTATTCATTAGAGAAAAATAAAAACAATTATTTTATATCTAGGTGGGTAGTTGTTAATTAAATAAAATAATGTGTTAATAACTTAACAATAAAGTATACTATTTAATACTCATTTAGTTATCCTAAAAAAACATTTCGACCAAATTAAGGACTTCCCGAATTGTTAAAAACGTAAAATGTATTCATTATACTACACCGACGTCCTACACGCTGTGTAAATGGTATGTAAATGAACGTTTTATCCAATTTCACTTCAATCTAATATTCTATCTTCAATTTATATTTTTTTAAAGCCTTTAAACGATCTCAATGATCAAATTAACGGACATAATATTGGAGCACTAACGTCGATCCATTAAATGTACATAATAAAACGTGTTTATCTTTAGCGAACATTTAATAGTGTACTGCAGTAGTATACAGGGGTAATTCATTTGAGACGTTCGATATTTAGTGGATGGATATTGCGTTTTCTATTATCTTAACAACTATCGCAGAAGTGAGTCATATCAAATATTCATTTTACTATTGAGTTTAGTACATCGATCGAACATAAACCGTAGTGGTCCGTGCTTGCTATCAAAATTGTTTGTTTTATTTTATACAATCATAAAACACCAATAAATATTTTTTTCTGGTGAAACTATAATGTTTTGAAGTACAACAAAAACAGATGTGTCTACATTACAGTAGAATACTTTATAACAGAAGGGGAAAATCAATCGGTCATCTTACACAAATATTTCATTTCAAGTCTCTAAACGTGGTTGAGTTAGATGAGTAGGAATAAAAATAAAAATTGACTTGGTGAATTTTGGTGACCGATTAGTTTTTAAACAGTCTTTGGTATGTTAAGTAAGTTTCATTGAATATTCTCAGTACTTCTCAGTACTTATTATTTAGTGATCGAAATAAAACAATGTTCAGGAGCTAAATAATTAAGTTTAAATAATATTTTATTTGATATAGTTGAAAAAAAAAAACTTTTGAATCGCACTGAGTTGCTTTAAATTTCAAAGGCTGCACCAGTTGTTACACATTGTTTTGCTGAAAAGTTACAATAAATAAAAAAAAGTTATTTTTTAGAAATTAATTCAAAAGAAAAATTACATAATATATTTTTTGTTACAGAAATGTGGCTCATTAAAAACTCGGTTTATTTGTTATTATGAATTCATAAAAACAATGAAAATTAAATTCGATTTTTTTTTCAAAAGAATAGGTTGTGACATAATATTGTATGTTTTTTGTAATTTTTAATGGTCATTTTTAAGTATTTTTCAAAAACTGATTCGAATTATATATTATTCAACCGACCAAGACATGCTTAGTTTATATTTATGAAAATGTAACGAAAAATAGGTATTTTTATATTTGACACTGTATTCATGGTATAATTACAATCCAATACTTATTTCAGTTTAATAACTTTTAGTTAGAATTTTCATTTTATTTTAATCGCATAAAATTTTAACTTAATAAGGACCTAATACTTACGTATTTTGATTTTGAATGCATACTATATTGTATTAAATATATAACATAATATAAATTATTGTAGGTATGCGTAGTATGATTATGGATATCAATGATATAGTTAATTGTTAAGTGGACATTAATCATGTCAAAATACCGAATCATCGCTTTTACTTGCCAACATAAGATTATGCATTTTAATAAAAATGTTGCTAAAAACAAAAAACACAAAACACTAATAATTAACTCCTATAATCCCTTTTGTCTAAAAGTGCACAAGAGATTTTAGGACTAACGAATGATATTCATCTGAGATGATTTCACAATTATTCGGCAGTAAAATGTTTACTTTTATTCATCTCAATTCTTAGTTCCTGCTTATTAGTAATCGTATAATTTCACTTCGGTCAATAAAAACCAAATTAACATTCCCCGATTGAGCCATTTTCATAACAAACATAATTTGACACAAAAAGAAGTTTTCAACATTGTGCTTTTAAATTTGGCAACGAATACAGCACTACACTGATTCCATTTTAATGAATCCACTGAAATTAAATAAATATTTTTATCATTTGGTAACTGCATGAATAAATCCGGGTATTAATATAATATTCTTAATTTTAAGTTTTAAATAATAATAACTTTTAATTTTAAATTGCAAAATAATATGACATTCATGTTGTAATATAATTTAAGTTATCCCTATGTGCTTATTATTTTAAGTATTTTTGATTTCTATACTAACAAAAGTATGTACTTGATCAAATATTAATATAAAAATAACTTTGACAATATATTCTTTATCGATTTTGGAATTTTAATTATTAATAAGTAGAAAAATAATCATCCCACTAATGGTGCGTTTTCTAACTATAATTACGATTGAAAATGATCACCGTCATCAAAATAGTATACAGATAATTGTTTATAAAACATAATTGGGTGACTTTATTAAGTACCTACTTGCTGCCTATATATTCGGGAAGCGTTGTTGAATAGCTTCTTGTAAAATTTAGGTAACTCTTATGGTTTTTACTACAAAATAAACAATTTAATAAATATTTAATAGGTATACCTGCATTATACAATTATTTTCGATTAACCTTATTTTTTATGACACAATAAACATTTAGACAAAATCAGATAATATCTGAAATGCATACAGGAATACGACGAGACCATAAAACGTAAGATAACGAAATATAAGTAACATTCAAACGAAATCATATAGAGATAATATAGGAAATAACTCTAAATTAAATCAACTAATAAAAAAAATGTAAAATCAACATCAGCTCTTGTTTCGTAATAAAAGTCGAAATACATAAATTATAAATGATCAATGAACTCTATATATGGACTACTTTTAAGTACATATACCTAGGTTTTTATCACGTATGTTAATTTTTTTATTATTTTATAATCAACTACTATGTCGAAGACTGTATATTAATAGTATTATATTTACCTAACTCGAGTGTAAAAACACAGGTATAAGCATAATATAATATAATTATACCTGTATTATGTAGGTATTATCGGTACGAATATTCAACGTTTTAAATACGCAAATTCGTTTTATTGACAGTTGGTAATCATTCGAGATGACTGTTCCTGTACAATCAGTCCAAAAAATCTGTATTACCCGGTCACTGGACATATAAAAAATCAAACACAGCATACACACGAATGTAATGGATTAACAGCGAATATAAACAAAGAATAAATTATGATAGCTGGTAAAGATTAATATCAACCATAAATGTTTATCGATGTGGAACATGGAGTTTGAAAGAAAAAAAAACGTTGAATGTACAACTGCTCCAGTGTTGTAAGTATACATAATAGGTAGGCAGACTGTTTTTAAAACGTGCAATTGCTGGCATTTTTCATTTTCTCTTTTTTCTTTGTCTAAAAGAAAAAAAGTCATCAACAGTTTTAGCATTCTTGATACTATTTTTGTATGGTCTGAGCTGCAAAAAAATACATTATATTCAGTATTCCAGTCAACTTTTATAAGAGACAATTTTCCCCTCTAATTTTATACAACATAAATCTAATCATAAGGATTTCATACAGAATCCATTTTGTTTACCTATTTTATTCCTTCCAGACATTGAGTGATGGCCGTTTGTCACACTGGTGTTTTGGAATCGAATGTATACTCCTATATATATACTGTGAGTATGTGTGTGTGTTCTTGTGCGTGTGTATAACTACATAGTATGTTACGACATCAATCAATATGTCTAAAATGTTGTTCTTAACTTCTTCTTTATTTATTTTGTTATTCCGTGCTAAAAACAAATTTAACATTACAGGTTTTATAAAATGAAAACATTTTATTTCAAAATATTTTTAAATTTATAGTCACATTTTGTCAAATAGTATAATTTTAAGAATGCATTATTATTATTATTAGGTACCTATATTATACTATCTCGTCAGCCACTTCAATCGAAAATATTGTTATTAAAAATAACCAATAAAAATAATTTAAGATTCTCATTCGTATAATTCAATTTATCATAATAACTAATTGAGAAAATTAAACTTTGAATGTTTTATGTGAATCACTACTTTATTGTAAGTGTCAAACTGTTAAAAAAAAAATAATTGCATAATTTATTGATTTATTTCTATAAACATAACCATTTTATATTCGGCTCGTGTTATTTTTTACATTTACGATTTACCTAACCAACGTTTGCTTGGTTATAAATCATAGGAAAATATAGTTTGTTGTAGGCATTCATAATATTATAATATAAACATATAAAATAGTTATGTATAAAAGTTTTAAAAATAAAATCGATTTATTTGTCAAATTATAAGAATAAATCAACATTAAAAAGTTTAAAATTGACAATAACGAAGCAAGAAAAAGTTTACAAAGTAAACACTAATTGGCTGTAAATAAAAAAATAAAACGCAATCTTGCTAAATGAAACAAAGTAACGTAAGCTAACTAATTATAAAATTCAATTCAAAGTTTGAAGTAAATAGGTAATTATTGGTGCTGATCTATTATTTAATCTGTTGGATTTTTATTTATTTTTATCAATATAGAGGTAATCAGTATAGATTTATAAGAAGAAATCGTGTTTTATTATATTCTGTACAATGCACGAAGAATTTATTACAAACGTTTTTCACAGAGATAATACCCCAGGCAAAATTTAATACAAAATATCTTTATCTCAAACGTTGAACGCGAGTAGAATTTACTATTTTTGACTTAGAATGGAACATAATTTATTATATTCTTTCTGAATGAATGATAAACGAGGTTTATAAAAAGAAAGCATATTATATTTTTAAATAAAAGTATAAAACATCTTATCTATTCGTAAAATACAAATAAACTTTTCAGATAAATACGCAATATTGACAGTTTTTAACTGTTAGTAAGTACATATGACTTCATAATATCTAATATACGTGACCTGCAGTCAATAGTTATACGTAGAAAAGTAATAATACAATAAATTGCATATTTCGTTAAATTATTTTAATAAATCTAATCTAACTTTGTGAATTCTATAAAATATTTGATAATTTATTTATTAATAATAATGTATTTATATACTCACTAGGACATGAATGATGTCTTGATTAACACACATCTACCTACTACAGGTACTGAAATGATAATGAATTGTACCTATACAGGAACTATAACCAATAAAATAATAATTGATGTCGATATAGATCAGAATAATCTATAAGCATTACATAAATATATACAGTTTTACATTTCAAAATTAAAACTTTTTTGTTTAGCTCATATTTTTCTCAATTGAAAACAAAAAAAATAGATGGAAATATGCAGAAACTGATGTTAACGAATCTAAACATGTCAGTGTAGGGCGCTGAGAGCCATCGAAATGTTAACAGTAGCTATTATTAGATATATTATCTACGTATGACGTGAATGTATTAAAAGCTGTTTGGTGCGGTTTCGGGAGATAAATTATAAATTAGAATAATTTAATATTATGTGAACAAAATATGTGTTATTCTTGAATGTATAAGGAAACCAGTATCATCAATTTAATTCGCACTGCAACATTATATTATTATTATACCTACGTGAAGACGTATTAGTTTAATATTTTTTTCCAATGAACTGCAACAGCCAACAACACTAATGCTACCTACACAGCTGTTGTATAAGAAGATTAAGGTGCACCTAAGACGTAATTGCCATGACGCCACACGCCGATTTGTTATCTTTTTCCGTCATCCGTGTAACGCTACGAATTGATGTTCCGCACAGCTACCGCCGTGGGTTGAATTAGATATTAGGGTTGATTGAGTTACTATCAAATTCGAAGATGGGGAGATGGTAGACGAGACACACGAAATGGTTTTTTTTTTTTTTAGTTGTATTTTATCAAAATGATGATATAGCTAAATTGATTAAAATATGTACGTATCGATATAAATATATTTTAAAAACTATTTACTTATTTAGGTGTAGAATGGTTATATGTTGATACTATTATAATATAATCAATATTCAGACTGTATGAGTGTTTTTTATTTTTTGTTTAGTATTTCAATGGTTCTTCTGCGAAAGGTTGAAATGTTCAGGAGCAAAACGATGATTGATTTGATTTTTGTATGTCTTACCTGCAACATAACTTATCAATAATATTCAATAATGTTAAACAAATGTATTGTACTTATTAGTTTCATGCAATATTTTGTACAGTATAGACTTGCAAAATATTAAAGATTTATTATTGATATATTTATAAGCTTAAGTCAATAATTGTAATAATAGGAGTGTTATGAATTGTTGTTTTTTTTGTTGCTTGTGTATTGGATTATACTTAATGCCAATACGGTCTTATTACGATACACACGAAATCGGGGCTGTTCGTATTTTATCAATATTAATTTTTTTCACTGAAACTTTTTAAAAGAAAATCTGAAAATAGTAACTTTATATAAAAATATGCCATTTCTACCGAAATCCGTATATTATCAGAACTTGTAAAACATATCGTAGATACGAGTATAATGGTGTATAATAATGTTATTAGTAACCTCAAAACCGTTCTCGAGGACATAAATTATAATATTAATTTAAGCACACGATTTGTCAACAATATCAAGTTTTGACGGTAAATTTGTATTTCTACAGAAAACCTATGTAATTCATAATTCATTTACCCAGCTATTCATGTGAAAATATAAAGTCGTGGGCGGGGATTGATGTGTTCCGAAAAAACTGTGGAACGAGCAGAATTTTATTTCGAGGAATTTAATACGGTTTTGTTGTACGTATAATATAAAAACAGCAAAACAATAAAATATTGGGTAACCTGAGAGGGGTAAAATGTTCAAACTGCGAAAGGAGTAATAACCTAACCTTAAAGAGAACTTAAGTATTAGACAATAACAATATTGTAACACCGTGGATAACGAGTGTCTCCTGTACCTACACCATATTATAAGCATAATAATATGCGTCTCCTAGACACTGTAACAACAGATTGCGCATGCGATGTGCCCGCGGATACGACTTGAAAAGCGATACATCGATATCCTACCTATATCACAAAACAGTTGTAAAATCCGCTCATGTGATCGCATATTATGTGCGGATCATTTCAATGCCTACCACATCAACCTTATTATATAATATTTTGAATCCTTTGACCATTATTTTTCTTTCGTTTTCATACACAAGAGTATGCAGACAGTTTGGGCTTTCCAAAAACGATTCTGTAACACGACGTGCGTATTCGTCTACGACGATAATATCTAAAACGTACATGCACGTGGAAAATATTTATAATGGCATATATATATATATAATATAACACATATACATAAGGTTTTATGAAAGAAAACCGTGTGCCGCGATAGGGGTGCAATAATTTTCCCTCGCGAAAACTCGAGGAGTATATACGCACCGTCCGCTGGGGGCGCTGGTGCGAGTGGTCGAAGGGCGCGGGAGGGACTACGGTATATGGTTGATGATGGTGTCGGGGACGACGACGACGACGACGACGACGACGACAACGACGCCGCCGCCGCCGCGCGTCAACTATCACGAGCGCCGGGCGCCGCGGCAGTCAATACAAGACCGTCCGCGTTACGGTACAGACCTCATCGTCATCGTCGCCGCTGCCGTCGTCGTCGTCGTCGGTCGCCGCGTAACGTTGTGCAGCTGTCGTGCGTTCGTGTGCGGCAAGTGCACGGGTGCAGTGTCTGTCGTCTCATAACGACACTAACAATACAATATTTAATTGACAAATCGGTTCCGGAGAATCGGTGTGTGACCGGAAGTGTCTCGAACACCGCTTCCGCCGCGGTGTATGTTATTGTTTTTATTCGAGTTTTCTCGAACGCGCCTCTTCCGCGGACCGTCACGAAAATCTCGCTAGAGTATACTTGTTATAAGACATTTCATAGCATCGCATTTCTCTGTCGTATGGTTTGTTGACACTTTTATATTCGCGAGGCTGTCATGTGGCCGGAAGACCCACCGCTAAGTTCTGTCTTCACGTCGTCGTCGCCATCCGACGACCGCAGACAACCATCGTGTTAGACTTTCGAGTCCGTCGCCGCGGATTTTTGTCGTCTGCGGCTCACGGTCCGCTGCCATGCGACCGTCGCCAGACCGCCGGCTTCGCATCGCCGCCGCCGTCGTCGCGGTCTTCGGCCTGGCTGTTTATGCGCCCGCAGGTAAGAATAACAACTATTATCACTAATAATACCTACAAATGTTATATTATAAGTCGTATTCTGCATTGACTATTACTCAAACTAGACCCCTCTGTCGGGTGCACTTATATACCGTGACGTTAGGTAGGTATCTGGTAGGTTCCAGATAAAGCTTTATATCGGTTAGCTGATAACAGATTATAATAATATACTCGTCTACTGTTGTACACGTGCGGAGGGCAATTGATAATAATAATAATAATGACAAAGATAATAATATCATAGGTATATAACCTGACATTTCATGATCCTATCGTCTCGACACCTGTCGCACTTCACAACAACTTAAATCTTACTCCACCTCGTCCCTGCGGCGTATGTTGTTATTATGTACGTCATCGTGCAACATCCGAAAAACCATTCCATCCCCAACGCGAACAGCGTCCGTTTTCTTTTCCTTAGTAGTCTCGCCGCGGAAATGAGTTTCTCGTGGAGACTGTTTTCTCTTATTTTTTTTTTTTTGAGTTCATCTTGCGGAAACTCAAATTTAATTACACGGATATTAAAATACATCTCTGGTGTTAACTAAACGTATCGCACGACTACGGAACGTTCGTTAATAATGAATTATGTGTATTTCATCCATTTTGATAATACCAACGAGTTCGCTAATGACTCCTGCAATTAGCGAATTCATTTGTTTCCGATATCGGAGGGATAGATACACTACTATAATAATAATAATAATAATAATAATAATACAAAAAAAATACTACTTAAAAATCACCGTACAAGACAGAGACCTAAAGCCAATAATCGCTTAATACTAAACTTCTAAAAGCATATATTTTATTCCATTGTTTATTTCTTTTTTTTACGGATTTTGACTCAGATTTCTCCGGAACGTTGCAGACATGGAATTTTTCTGACCGTATTCTACCGTATTTCTCGTATGCGTGATCCTTGGCTTCCCGATAAAAAGCCACCCCCGCATCCATCCCTTAAGACCTTTGACGTGTACCTTTCATAACGCAGTAGCATATATCGTCGTCAGAGGCTTAAGTCCTCTACACTCCCCTATGCACCGCGAATGAAGTGTCCTCGTCTTCGAACCACCACTGCCTCCACCACCCTTGTCCGTACTTTTCACCCTTATTTTTCATCATTGCGCTTTGCTCTCCACTTCATTTTTATACCTCTCGTTCAGTGCAATCAAATTACCCGAAGAAATAATTTAATAGTGCTAGCTTTGAATTTAATAATAATTCAGCGTCGACCGGATTTCTACTTCATCACTCGACAACACGTAAACTGACTCAAATTGGATCTTCTTTTAAAATTTTGCATTGGATTTAAATGATTTAATGGGAAAAATTCTCCATCATAATATGATTATCATAACTATAAATTGACTGCAGCGCACGTGACTTAAGTTGAAAATTATGAAGTAACAACTACATACGGGTATAAACGTAACGAATCTTATCAATTTTTAAAATCAGGACGTCACCAATAAATTGTCCATACAACTATATATACCTACTCGTACTTGTGTTATTCGACATTTTGTTTATTTGCAATCATCGTAATGATCTGCCAATGAAAAATATTTATACATATAAAAAATTACTTTTACGATTGTAGGCAGTAGACAACATCATTATTAATGGACTAGCCCTTCAGAAAAAAAAATGATGTTTTATTTTTTTTTATCTTCGTGGAGTAGGTAGTATATCTCAATTAGGGTGTTCATTTTGCAAGTTTTTATCGTGTTCTATTATAGCGTGTTCAAAACGCATCAATATTAAATTTCGTGATATTTTCATTAGACTACGGCTACGAACACTGACCCATCTCACTTAAGGTAAATTACATAATACCTACGTCTGGTTTAAAACAACATATAGACATTTGCGTTATATACATCGCATACATATTATAACATATAACTAGGTATATAAAACAGACGAGGTCTGTTTTAGGTGTTTTTATTAAACAAAAATATTAGTTCGTTCGATATATATTATACGGTTTGTTTGAAATGTTTGTTTTCCACTGAAAATAATGGCATATAATCCCTTATTTCAGATTGGATAACAATGTTGTCGATAGTAATATAAGCACGTACTTTTCTATTGGGATGAAAAGGACATTTATTCGTTGAAATTTTAATCTCGTGTTTTCGCACGAACATCGGAATATATTATTATGATGTGTGTAAATATTTTATTAACAGTATCCGAGATAGGTATACCTGCTACTATCGTGTTAAAACACGGAATTTCAAATATAAACAGAGTACCTATATTGTTAACAATATTCTTTGTTTTTTCTCTATATTATCATTATAAACAATTTATATTTATACATAGATACGATTGAATTAGTACTCGGGAATATGAAGAACGCTCGGCACAGATTTATAATATTATGACATCATGATAATATTATTGAAATAACTACGATTTATGATTACATTTTTTTTTTCATGAGCTTATTATATACGACCTTCCCAACTTGTGGGCCGGCGGAAATAAAATTATTATTGCTGCTGCAATTCGGGTGAAGTTTTTCGTCGCGCCCGGCCGTTTCCGCCGCGCCGTAATCCCCGTCGCGCGTGTTTGCGCTCATTAAAGGCGGTCGCGAGTTTACAGGCGAGTTATTGTGTATACACACGACCGGCAGTAGAGGCTGGTGCGGCGTGGTTTGTGTTTTCGTATTGTCAGGTGTACAAATACCGGAGATTTCGCACGGTTAGGCAAAACACTTCCAGCCGGTAGGGTGTAGCAGGGGGCGAGAAGGGGTTAGATCGGTGGTTGTGTGTGTGTGTGTGTGTGTGTGTGTGTACCGAGCAATGGTGGGCGGAGAAAATTTCCGTGAGAGGGGCCGAAAGAAGAGAACGAGGAGGAGAACAAAGTATAGATATAGAAACAAGTGATATAAGGCAGTGTGGGGTTATCGCGATGTTGCTGCTGCCGAATGCGTAACGGCGGATATTAATTAACGATATAGTATTTTATTATTAATTACGCAGCTGTAATAATAATATTACTTGTAGGTATAGAAAAGTACCTGGCCACCCACACTGTATGGCCTTGCCGCACAAAGGTCTTTTAACCGAATTAGGAAAACGAGAATCGTGGTTGTGCGGGTGGAGTACACGAGGGCGACACTGTTCCGTCTCCGAGGCTCACTTTAATCCGATGTGTTATTTAGTCCTTTTGGACTTTTAAGTATTCCATTTGAATTGAGATTTCCCTTTGAACTCGAACAGATAACATCCGATATAGAGAAGACATTATAGTGATTATATGCCGACATAATGGCCGGGGTACATTATATATTATATATATATTTATATTTATTATTATACAACTATTTCTACCCTAATAGTATTTTGCAATCGGCTGAAACGCCAAGAGAAACATATTATAATATAATATAAGTACATTAAATATAAAATATTATTTTAATATATCATATACTATTATATTGATTTGATTGAACATTTTAGTGAATACTCTATAATCTATATCAATGAATCCATATAAGACTGCTGCATGCAACTTCGCTTATTTTAAAACGAATCGAATATACGTATGGGAAACTATCATGAATGCACGGTACCCACATATTAAGTTTAATTGATAATAAACAAATATGAATTAAAATATAAATTTTAATTTACTGTATACCATCCTGATTATGTTCCAATATTGTAAATTAAATACATCAGTTAAATACCTATTACTTACATTTATGCTATAATTTTGAACTTGGTTCATTGATCAATGGTTTTTATAATTTTGAATAATTCGCTTTCATACTTTGTTCTAAACAAATTAATAATATTATATTAAACTGCTGTGTTCTCAATAATTCACAAAACTTATAAGATTAATCAAATTCATCGATAAACTAAATGTATATTTTGATGTTTAATGCTTTCAGTTCATTAGTATTAATCAGAAGGCGAATGATTAAGGTCCTAAATAGTTTAAAGTGTCACAGAAAAGACAACTACGTTGTCTCGAGGGACTTTCGCATTAACTTGCACGATTTAAGTTTTGGGTAAATACCATTAGTATACATCTCGTTTTAAAACAAGTTTGATGTTTTTTCTGGTTAGTTGTCCCATAAACCGTATTGCTTAATGAACCAAAACTAGTCATTAAACTTGGTATGATACGTACAAGTCATCATCGTGGGTTACAAAACAATTTAGAATGGGCTCTTTTCGAATAAACACGTTTCTTTTTCGGACGTATAAAATACGATACAAATACCAAGGCAAGAATGAAAAAAAAAACTTGAAAAAACAAAACTTGCCTTTAAGTCTTTATTTTTAATATTCCGACATTTCGTTTTGACTCCGTTCTATATTTCACTTTTTATCCGGCAAATAATAGCACCTACTTGCACACGCATTACGTACAAACTAAATACGATGTTATTATAATGCATTAAACGAAGAGAACGTATACAAAGTTGTATAAAAGTTCACCCTGGTGTGACAAGGCTCATAGATATTGGACTATGCGTTTATTAAAAGTCCCGCAACTTCGCAGAAACTTCAGCAATAAACGCTTTCTCCCCGAAGGAACATTATGCAGGCTTTTATTTCAAAATGAGCAATTTATTTTATCTTTTTTATTCTTTTATACTTTTCTCACGCCGAAATCAAGTATGATTTTTTCAGCTTCATACCGAGAAGAAATTAAAAGTTAAAAACTATTTAGATAAGTTTCAGTAATTTTCATGCAATCTTATACACAAGTAATCTGAATAATAAAATACAATATTGTATTAAATTGAAGTTACAATTAATGTATTTGTATTTTTTTATTATATTCAACTATTTAAATATTATTTAGTTTTACAAATAAAAATACTGAACTTTTAAATATTATTAACTGGAATTAATTCGTTTTTATCAAATAGTTGAAGTAACTCAACTTAACTGTTATAAAAATAGTTTTTATTTCCAGGCATTAAATAAAAAATAGGTTAAAGGTACCAATTAACATTTTTTACTTTTATATTTTACGGAATAATGGTATGTTGTTGAAACCAAAATATTAAAAAGACAAATTACCACTGAAACTAAAGTAATATTTCAACAAAAATGTAAAACACGAAATATATAATTTAATAATATGTTGAGTCGTATAATTAGCCGTTATAATTACTAAATGCTTGAAAACCAAAAGGTACAACTGTAACACAAACTACTAATTAAGGATTCATTTACAAACAGGTTTTTTGTTGTTTTGGATCTTCATGTCAACTATTAAAATGCTTAAGTTCATAAATGAAACAAAATGTCGTCTCACCCATGCAATACGTTTTATGTAAAAGTTTCAGTCACTATAGTTCTGAATTTGTTTTTAAAGTTAGCTGCGAACTTTTTGATGTATTCGTGTGATATAGATGATGCACCGTACGATGTGAATTCAAATGTAATTTAAAACTCTGTAAAAGAACAATAAATTGAAATAGCCAATATAGGTACAAAATTCGTACAATGTACTTTATTATACAAGGATAGTCAGACAGTTATAATTAATCACTCAGTACGATTAAAGGGTGGATAATTGGGGAAAACGAAAACGGGATATTGATCATAAAAATAGCTAGTCTAAATTTTGTACGGTTTGTATACTCATATCATATCATATCATATTATGTGTATATACTTACTGTTAAATTATATCCTAATACTGAAACACGTCTGGTTGGAAAGTGTATGGTTACAAGGTTTTACGATGTTTAAAATGGAAATAAAAATGTCTTAACACGCTATCACATATGATGGTTGGGTATTAAAACGTAAGCACGTATAAGTAAATAATTGTAGAGGGGCCCGCGTACGTGGGCCCGGGGGCTTAAAATAAGCTATGGCAAAACTTTTGGTTCGCTTTAATTAAACTCCCAAAGCCCGTCTGTCTGCCTGCCCACCGCTGTTCGGTTGCTTCTCCATATATAAATCTAGTGGTTCACATCTTCCACGAAACTACGTAATTCACGCGATAAGAAGGTGTACACGCCATAGTCCTGGTGGAAAGCCCCCCGGGAGATAGAGCCACCCCTCACGACCACCTCTCCTTCACCTCGTGCAGGTAACAGTGTGGCTGCCATTAACGTGTCACCCGTACGCTGTGACAGATAAGTAAATTGTATTTCTCTTAACCTACGACGACCCTCGTGGAAGGAGTGAGAGGGAGAGAGGCGTTATTATATACCTATATTATATGATACAGGGTATTAAAAGTCTTAACCTGTTAAGGAGTTGGACCTCACTGTTGAAGGGGGTGAACTATGATAAATCTCCCTTCGGACGGCCGACATCTAGTGTATTTTATATATACCTGTATATATCGGGAGGTCTTGAGATTAATTCCCAATGTCGCAGACAAAGTAGGGGGAACGTAAAGCTCCAATGCAATACTCCTCCCCTTTTCATTTCTTCTAGTCAGGACTATTGAAAGGCTCAGACCGGTAGGAATGAAAAACGAGGAATTGTTAATGCTGAACCGTACTAAGAAAATATTCCGAACACGAAAAGGGAAAAGTCATCGGTAAAATAAATGTATTACTTTCTTATTTTTTTTTTTTTTAATTTACTTATAATATGATTTTATTGGGTTGTTCGATATCAATTAAGTCACTGCAATTGTATTTCTATTCGACACACTGAAACAAATAATATTTTTTTATATAGTAAATAGGTATATTAACCATTTAAAAATGTTGAACATATTATTGTATTATGACAGAATGTATAGTTATTTGTATTCAAAAATATATTAATTTATGATGAATAGATTTGAGTGTTTTTTAAATTTACATTTTCACCACACACGTATTTTTATTATGTTCAATAAAAATGATACGAAGATGAAATATGTTATTAGTATTTGAAATATTCACAATAATATCATTAATGTTCAAAATTATTATCAAGGCACCTAGTTAAATATTTGATAACGAAATATAAATCAAAGTATATCCAAATTCAAAATGTTAAAATATAAGTGGTTGAATGAAAAAAAAATTGAAATAGAAATATTTAATTTGCATTAACATTAAAAACAAATTTAATACCTGTCATCATTGTTGGTAATATAAGTATATTAGGTAATAAGTATATTTACTCATCGCGTTTATAAGATGATTCGCAGCAAACGTTTCGATGACTAAAACCAACACTCAACATAATTCTATTATCTGCACCTTATAAAGTGCGGGTGACTCATTACAAAAATATACCAATTTGTGGTTTGTGAGAGGAAATGACTGAAAAAAGTGTGCTAGACGTCATGGAGAAACGTGTGCCTATCTTTATGACGACGAAATCCAAAGACCTACACGACGTCATAACGTTGGTAAAACCTACGCAAGTTCTGATTTATCGGAATGTATCACGCAGAAAACCCGATGACTTGAAAATTTGAATTCTAAACTAAAACCGATCGAGCATAATATTAAATTTTGACGCATACACCACATTCCCTATAAAATATAGGTAAACAAAACAATACAGATAGATAACAGCTGATATCGGGTTCTAAGAGTCATACGCGTATATTAAACGGATATGTATATATACATAGCATATTTATTATTATTATAACTCTGGTAACTGCATTGTGGGGTCCTGTTGTTTCAATAAAATATTTCAGGACGGCCTGCAATTGAAACTGAATCTAACTTCGCTAATTGATAATTTTGTCGATATTAATTTCGATTTGTAACGTCGAGTTAGGCTTAGCCTTATAAACGCATGTCGTAGAGTGCTGTCCACTGTGAGTGGTAGTATAGCTACTGAAAAATAATGGTGAGTTAAAACTGGTTGATAGGGAAAGAACTTTTCAATATTTTCCATAAAAAATGTACGAAAAATGTTTATCACGGCTGAAGTAAAATAAAATATGGCAGCAACACTACGACAGCAATCGGCGACGGGCTTAATCGAAACAGAAACGAAAAACAAAGGTGTCGCGAAGGAGGCAATAAATAACTGTGTGACGGTCAGTAGTGGATAGTTCTTTTGGGGAGAATGGAGGGGGGAAGATGGGCTGCAGGGACGTCTGCGAATGGAAGACCCGGAACACACGACACTTGTCCCCGGAACCACGTCCTTCACGACCATCGCCGTTACGCTCACTGTCTGAACGTGCGGGACCTATTAATAAATAACGGTTTGCCACTTAAGTTTAACCGGACATCCATTTCCGGAGGACAAGGAGGGTGTGGGGCGGTGCGTGGTTGTCCACCGTGTGCCACGCGTATTGCGAAAAACTCTTCTCTAGTCGGGGTCGGCCATTACCGAAATTGTAATCGACTAGGGGTCGGCCGGCAGCGGTGGCTGCGGGCAATCGGACGAGTATAGGTTGGGCGGGGGAGGAGGGAAGAGGAGAAGAAAAAACTACAAAAACCGGAGCAAAACTTTTGCGACGCGTATCGGCCGTGAAACGACAACGTCCGGCCCCCCAACTTTTATACGGTTCACGGATCTACTCGTTCGCCGCGAATATATATGTATATAAACGGGTACGCGCTTTTCATATTATACGCAATGATATAGATAAAAGTTTCCGTTCGATTGGGAATGATGAAAGTGTCCAAACTGAGAGATTTATTCGACGAGGGATAAAGTTTACACGGTACAGGTGCTCTGTCACGTCGAATCGCATGAATTGTTTTTCTTTTCTTTTGGTTTGTTTTTTTTTTTTTTGTGTTATTTTTCAGTTTGTCTCCGTCGGTTTGTTTGTCTTTTGTCGATAGATTTTCTGCGGCATTCGCAGCGAAATACTGACGAGGAAAACAAACTATAGACGAATACCGTATATACTATTAAATCGAAACTCACACGGTCCCAAAACGGGGTAGTCAAGGATACGTCCTGCAACGGAGCAATGGTGCGTTGTATAGGTCTTATGCATCATAGGTGCGTGTGGTGGCGCCTTTGAATGAGTACATACCGCCGATGAGAAATACAATCCACCGCTCGGAAAGACGTGTCACACGTGTGCTCCGTTCTATGGGGAAAAAGACACGAAAAATATATGTATAATACACACACGACGTTTTAATGGATATTAAATTTTATATTCTCGGTTTCAAACAACGCATGTGTGGTTATGGTGATCCTTGCCGTAATTTTCAATCCCCTCTCACGGTACGAGTGTAGTGTATAATATAACACTTAAGACTAACATTTTTTTTTTTCAAGCTATATTATAATCCAAAAGAATTATTGTCAAAACATGATTGACGAAGAAAAAAATACAACATGCGTAATAGGTAAATTAAAAATATTCATTAAAAAAGAAAGAAAAAAATCAACAGCAACAACGTTATGGAAAAAAAATAATATTATAATGCAAGATAACATTGTGTTAAAAAAATTTAAATAATTCAACTCTCCAGATTTCTTTATTTCTTTCTTCTAATAGTTTTTCATATCACAATTCATTTATTTAATATAAAACATGATTGTAACCATTAATAATTACGTATACATATTACAATAATGATGTGTATTATTCAATCAAGTGCAGAGCAACCGTTCAAAAACGAATCGTCTTAATTACCACGGTGAACCAATGTAACAATAATTACGGTCGTTCGTATAATCATCGGCTGAACCATTGATATTTGTAACGCAGCACGCGTAGGCACGGCTATAATATATAGGGTAGGCCATAGACTCCTGCACCCTCGCCGACGTGCTGAAAACTTGACACACGGCTTTCCGTGTTATTAGGGGCTCGCGGACACGGCGTTGAGGTGAAGTAGACAGAATAATATAGTGTATATATATATATATATATATATAGCCATATAGGTACGACCGTACGGGATGAGGGGAGGGCTGAATCGGAGAAGGAGGAGGAGGAAGAGGAGAAGGAGAAGATTTAAAACATCCTCTACACAGTAGGTATTATTATATACGAGGGTCGTGACGGATTATCTTCAGGAAAGGTACGAAAGGGGGATTTCTGGAAATTACAACCGCGGAGACCCGTCCGGGGAATTTTCGGCTATTCCGATGCCAGTGACGGCGGCGGCGGCGGCGGCGTGCAGACTCGACGGAATATTACCGAAATCCTCTTGTTTTCCACAGAACCCTTCGTTTTTTTCCCACCCCACCCCCGACGTCCTTCGCGCCGCCGTTCCTGTGCGCGCGCGTGAAGTCCTCTCCTGCAGGCTTTCCTATATTATACGCACCCTAAAACCCTATACTTTCTCCACTCGCCTACCACCCGCCTCACCGACTTCCACGATGCGTTTTTGTTATTGCCTATTCAGTTTTACGCGGGCACGCGATTACCTTGGGCCGTCCGTAATTTGTTTTTATCGTCATGTTCGCACGAATGAACGATTTAATTTTACGCGAGTAAAAAACAAAAAAAAAAAAGGGGGCAGAAAAATACGAAAAGATTTTTTTTCAATTATATATTATGCTAGTAATAGTTTGAATTCTAATAAATGCATATACATGACCTATATATACCTTTGTACACCTATTATATACGATAATATGGGTTCACCTCGCGCGGTGGTAATATGTTATTCTCTGTAGGTACATTAGTTGCCGCGGTTTGAGAATTCTGCTGGAGGTATTATAAAATAATATGTAAACCTACCGTGCGGTTTAAATATATCCTGCAGTCGAACGTCAAGCCTTTCTCGTCGTGTCACAATTTAATATATATATTATACTCTCGCTGTCGGTTGTATTATGGATCGTGAATCCTTTGGGACTACCATTGTTTTCGATGCGCGTGTTTGTGTGTGACCATTTTGCTGCAGTGCTCCCCTCAAAATTTGCATTCGTATAAAAATAAAAAAAATACATATTATATGACCCCTGTCCCGAAAGTTTTCGAATTCGTCGATCAGCGCTATATAACTCCGTTGAATATATCAATAACCACATTGTTGTATAGAGAGACAGAATACATTACAATAACATATGCGATAAAATCATATTTTATATACGATTTTATTGTTTCCGTAAAGTTATGGTATTGCCACCGTATTTCAGAACTATTGCCAAAATATTCAAAATACTTGACTGGAAGTAATACGATTTAAAATATATGGAAAACTCATTTTTTTTTTTTTATTGTGTGTGTGAACACAACATAGTACCTATACCTACATATTCCTCTAGATTTTCAGAATAACTAAAATAAAGAAAACGTCTTCTCGTATAATACGATCATTGAAAAAAAAAATTCAACTTACTAAAATAAAATAAAATATTATATAATATTATAATACAATATTTATTATGTTTAATACATCATTTTAAACAAAAAACTTTCTATTTGATTTATAACATATAAATCATGATTTATTAAAACTATATTAAATCAACATTTGATTTATTCGATATTTATTTGAAAAATATGTTATAAAAAACATCGGTAATTCAAACACTTGTATCATAATATTTAAATAATAAAAAAACAAATCAAACAACGTTTTGGTTACATTTCATATTTCATTTTATAATGTCAACCGAACGTTAACAGTTAACAGGTTAACAAGCTCTGGCCAGGAAGACCACTTGAATTCTTATAATATTATGTCCTCTTATACTATATATATATTATATATAATATATATAAATGTATAAAACGAGCAATTATTGCTATAATGTCTTAACGGTTCTATCAGCTGTCCGGGATACCTATGTTATTTTTTTGGCCATCATACCTGGATAGGGATCGGTCATATCTGAGATCAGACGATATACTGCACAACGTGTCCGAGAACATGTGAACCGATCACTTTTGCCTTTCACGTTGATTGATAACGAAGAATTATAGAGCGACGCCGCAGAAAATATAATTTTTAATTGACTGATTTATGACGTCGGCGGGTCGATCGACCGGAAAGGCAATGCTAAAACCGGTGCCAAAAAATGAAATTCGGATCGGTGACGGGCCGACTATAATACGGACGAGCAAAAAAAAAAACCGGGGCCGGAGGAATTTTCATCCGCAGAACAATAGGGTTGAACCCGTGTGTGTGTGTGTGTGTGTGTGTGTGTCGTCGTCGTCATCGTTATAATTTTTGAGTATGATTTTTTTTGTATTTTTTTTTTTTTTTATAATTTCGTGTTTGTCGCTCGTATACTGCTGCTGCTGCTGCTGCCATCACCAACGGTCGCACAACAACAATATTCTCATGCCTCGGAAGTTTCGTGTGTTTTTGCCCTTCTGCCACGCGGCTGCAGACCGACGGCGATGCCTATTATAACACAATGCCTTCGATGACGTTATAGCCGGACGAGAGCAACAACCGAGCGCGTCTATAATGACATAACAAGTGTTGCAGGATATTGCCCAGGTGATTCGCACCGGAATATTTCGCTACCTGTATACTCGGTCCGGTTTTTTGAGAGCAGAGAGCGAGTGTGTGTACGTTTTCCGTTTTGTTTTGTTTTTTTACATTTTTTTTTCGGCCTGCACAGATCCGAATGTTCCAGACGACGACGCACACGATAACATCGATCGCGAGATATGTCCAGATCGTATTAGCCGGGAATCCGGGGCGGCTCGACACAAACGCGCCACAGACGAACGCGGTGAAAAAACATAATAATAATAATAATAATATGAGATGATGAAAAAAAAGATCCTAAGACTCTAACGATCGCAATATAATAATATATGTACCTATATACATATTATGTGGGTAAGTCGTCCAGTCCGGAGACGATTGAGTTATTTATTTTTATGCTTTTATGCGGATCGATAGCCATGATTTCTTACGAGATTTTTTTCAGTCGAACACGAGTGCATATTCTTTCTGCTGCAATAATAATTAAAATAATAACAATCGCCTAAAAAAACAGGATACTCTGCAGCGCCAACACAATATAATACGCAATACCTTTATTAAATGGATAGTGTTCGGCGTTACGTAACGCTGACTATGGGAAAAATGGGGTGGGGGGTAGTGGAAATCTGTAACGTTGCGTAATTAATGGCGTGAGAATTGATGGTGGGCGCTGTAGATGATGGGCGTGGTGAACGGAAAACTTTGAAAACGGAAGCATCTTCCGCGATCAACGGGTAGGTATTATATTATTATTATAATGATGTAAAACGCCGTCTGAAAATAAAAATACTTGTGTATATTTATATATATATATTTTTTATTTTTTTTGAGAGACAAAAATAAGCCATTCACATAAATTGTACCTTTCTTTTAAGAATTCGATTTTATCGATAAAAACGTTGAATGGGATGACAAAAAAAAACAGGTTTTTTTTTATTTATTTCGAATTTTACGACCGTTAATGTTTCTTATAAATTGGTAACGTAGAAATGGTATAAAACTTCTTTAATTTTTGAAAACATCGAATGTTAAACCGGAATTCACTATTAACTCTCATTTCACGCTTATATTTTATTTATCGTTTTTAAGAAAATATTTTTATACTAATGCGTGTTAATAAAACACCCAGAAGTGAACTTAAATCACAGAATAATTTAATAATTATTAGACATTCACGATGATTCTAGTATCATACACATTTTATATCACACCAATCTATACTATATAATATTCTTCATTTTGTAAAAGTAGTATAGAAAGACTGATTGATAATATCGATAAATTTTCGTAACACAATTAATTCTATTGAAATTGTTAAGAACAAAAAAAATCGACTGCACCATATTGTATATTGTTACGATGTATCTGATACTGCTAAAGTCTTACAATAATTTACACAATTAAACGAGAAAACAATAAGAACATGACCTAATTTTAAAATAATTAAATTATTATATTTCAACAATTAAATCACAATAAAAGCAAAGTAATGCAAAAATGTATATAGTTCCATCTAACCCGAGCTCAAGTGTAACCCGACTATTTACAAAATACTAAAACTAGCTTGTACATAAACTACTTTAAATAATTGTTGCATCCACCCAAGCATAACAAGGTACATTAGTTAGGTACATTTAATTTAATAATTTTCGTACCACTCATGTGTACATTTTACATTTATTTTAAACATTTTGTTAGCATTTTGTTATTTATTTTCGTATAATTTTATAATAACCGTTGACGTCTATAATTAGTTTTTCCATAACTTTTTGAATTTCCCCTTCTTATGCAACACAAACGCATAAACCAAAAAACCTTTTTTTTTTTTGTACAAATAGTGAAAATATAATAATTCTAACGAACAGGTTTCATATTCTTTGAATAACAATATAATAATAATAATAATAATAATAATTAAATATATAAATATATTATATGAAAAAAACACAGTGATGAACGAGGGGAAGAATAATGATAAATATATTACGCTTTAGAAAAAGTTAGTATTTTTATAGCAGTCCTATGAATTATTTATAATGTGTGCTTAACATCGAGTACAAAAATATGTATATAGACACACGATGCAATTTAATTTGTGTGTCAGATTTAAACCTTTTAAGTCAAATGGGAATTTTCTAGACCTCTTTTAGGGCAACTGTATCTAAATTGTACACATAATATAATGGCAATAACCATAATGGCTACTGAGTAGCTTTAATACTATAATCTTCAAAGGGGAGCACGAGTAATTTGGTTTGCATTGATTTACGTCTGGAAAACGACAGTCATACGCACATAATATTTATTTACATTCTAAAATAACATTATATTATAATGAATTTACGATTCCGTTTAACCGTTGTTTTAATTGGTTTTCATTGATAATATTTTTATTACGAACTCGTCGGCGACGGCAAATCAATTACGAATAAATTAAAGGAAAATCAAACTACACGCTCGATAAAAAAAAAAAAACGTTACCTACGATCTTCGCGGTGACATAGAAAATATTTAAAAATCCGGTTAGCCGTTGAAAGGTGAATAAAAAATCTATTATTCTTACAGTCGTAAAAATTGGAATATAATAAGGCTCGCACCACAACGGCCGCCCATTTGTCCATATCTGGAACGTCGGGTCGAAATCGTATTCGGGAGACGACGAAATCACCATACCCACCCGACCCGGCATTGCCTTTTTGTCGTCGTCTTGTTTGATACACTCGGGGTATAATAATAATATTTTATATACTCGGGTTCATTAAAAACATAAACCCGAAAACGAACGTACAACAATATTATATTGTTATTATAAATGTTTTTTTT
>NW_019101363.1:59677-81891 GCF_001856785.1 Myzus persicae
CCACATATTCACCTTCTCAGCGGGAGTGCAGGCCAACTGCGCGACGCGGAGCAAGAGACAGCAGCAGCTGACTCGCACACATAATATACCTGAGGGAGTATATTTTTCCTTTATTATTGTTACTGTTATTATTATTTTTTTTTTTGGTTTTTACAAAGAAACGGATACGAGGTATGAAAGATACTGCGTGTATATTAAAAGACCTCTTCATCCCGTAAAAATGTGTATATTGTCACACGCATTACATTATACGGCGACGATATTTCTATATATACCACGCCCCCCCCCCTCCAGCACGAAACTCGCTGTTGTCGGTCGGACAGGTATAATATTATAATAATAATATACTTATATACATTATATATTTTATGGTGAGCGTATATATTATATGCAAGTCAAAAGGTTGAGCGGAGCGTAACCCGCGAGGAGGCGACAAAACATCTGCTGTCCGGCGGCGGAGGCTCGTGATTTACTCTTCGGGACATTATTAAAACTGGTGATAAACAGCGGGCCTTTTCGTCTCCCCTCCACACCGCTTCACCCGTCGTCGACGACTTTGGACGATCGGCGGCGGTGCATAAGGCATTCCTAGGGGCTTTTGTGTTGTATATACGCCGGTGATACTTCTCTCTGTCCCTCACACACTCTCTCTCTCTCACTCGTTCCTTATTCCACCGCCGAAAATATTAATCGTGACCCCGACATCTCGAATCGCCCTCCACGCCGTATAAATCATAAGCTAACATTATATTGGTTTTGTGAACGCAGAAGGGATACACCGCGTGCTCGTGTGTCTGTTGTGCGTGTGTGTGCGCACGCATATAATACGTATAAGAACTATTATGTATATACAATAATGATATGATATATATATATATATCACATTATTATTATATACATAACGTAACGTTATATCTCATTGTTGTACTACTATAATATGTGCTCGGCGGCAGAAAACTGCTAACGTCCCGCTCGACGCGTTATTTCTACGCCATTTGACGTGCGTTGTAAACGTATCAATAATACGACGGCGATCGGAAAACGCGTCGTAATATTATCGTAACGGGCCCGACTTGTATTATGCTACGCACCACTCGTATGCGACGGGTGACTGTGTAGGAATCGATTAAAAACGAACGATGGAAAACGTTCGTTAAAACAATGTCCACAGCGCTGAGCTGGATGCCGTCCCGTCTAATGTGCTGCGTATTAATAATACAAGACGAGTGTCGATTCGTCGAAACTATATTATAATATTATATACATCGGGAAAAGCTTAACACTATTATCGTTTTATAATATCGATTAAATACCACCGCACTGAAGAACGACCGATCGTCGGAGTATTTAGTTCGAGTACCGAACACAATATATTATTATTATTAAATTCCCGTGCTATCGAGACATGATTTTTTTTTTTCTGTCGAGACAGAATACTCGCTGTACATACTCGTCTGTTTGATTTCAAGGCTGGTTGTGAGCAATTATATTATTGTTTATTAATTTCTATCTGGCCATCATACACGCTTTTAAATTCCCAATCTATCACGTGTGCCATAAATTCTAAAACGATACTTAAAATTGCACCGTATTGACCACTGTTGAATACGTTAAGTATGGTTCCTAT
The DNA here is from genome assembly GCF_001856785.1 of Myzus persicae. NCBI lineage: Eukaryota > Metazoa > Arthropoda > Insecta > Hemiptera > Aphididae > Myzus > Myzus persicae. The sequence continues at coordinate 61,305 of NW_019101363.1, forward strand.
AGTGTCGAAACGGTGCTCAAAAAAAGATAATATTTATGTCTTAAGCTTGAGGTTATTAGCTTTGTTATTTATTTCATTTGGATTTCAGTCTGAAAATACGGAGTAAATCGTTGCGACCTGTTTCTACTTTCTACGGAGTATATGGAGGATTTCCATATTTCAATCTCACTTAAAACCGAGACAAACATTTTTTCGTACAACTTGAATACAGAAAAAATCTTAACCCGCGGATGTCGGAGGTATATTTATACTGAGTTTCCTGCAGCTATTTAGTATACGTTTGTCCAGAAACATTGAGTTAGTTTTTATTTTGTAGCAATAACCAACATTAATGATCAAAATTGAATTCCGGGAAAATCTATAAACTTATCCGGACGCACCAGGAAATTCAAAACCGGCGAACAGTCCACGAAATATCCATGTTACTAGACCTATATTATGTACGGCTAAAATTATACTGTAATAATTATACTGAGCTACCAGCTTTGACAACTTATACTCGGACGGACGATAGGTACAGCACGTGTAACAAAAGTATTCAAATTATATTATTATTATTATTGTTATTTAACTACTTTAACGTGTGTAGTTGTGCACTCGACACTCGTCCACGCGCGAAAATCCTGTATGTGAGTTGCGACATAGCTCGGATTTCAATGACTTGTGTTTCGCTCTCAGTGTTAAAATAAAACCGTGTACCACGTATACGGTATGTACCTACCTTAGGGCGCGGACGATGATTCGCGTCAAGTGTGCAAACTCGACTCGCGTTAAAACACCCGTGCGCGAACGGCATGATTTAATATTATTTTAAATAGACATAGACGTGCGCGGCTGACGTGAGAATTACAGGTAGTCGTATTTTTTACGTCGTCACACCAACGACACGATATACCGTAGGAGCGTTAATAAAACAATATTATATTATCCACTTAAGTCGTCTCCCGCCAAGCATTATTCAAATTTATAATGATAATCTCTCGCAAAAGTCATCGTTTTCATCCTTACCGCTATCACGTGACCTGGCGAAAACGTAACGCGTTGTGCGATTTTCTCCTCAATAACTCCGCAAATTATGGAGGGGGGGGGAGAATTGTTAAGGATAAGAAAAATCATACGTCAATTCCACCGACAGCGGTAAAGTAAGATACGTGATTTGTAAAAAAAAAAAACACAACTCATAAACACCGCAAATACGTTAAATAGTAAATATAAGCACAATATTGTCTACCGTTTAAAACTCCCTTGATTATACGCATTCCCAGATTATTGTTATTAATATTTCTATGATAACATATGCTACCTGCTATGAATACTCATTCCTAAAGTGCTTAGGTAAAAACGTTTTCTTATCTATAAATTCTGCAGCCTCTGCAGATAATCAACGTTTTAATGATGAATAACAATACGGTTTGTGTACGATATTTCGGTAGGAAGACAAAACTAAACACTAAATATTGTTCGGCATAGTTGTCAAACACCGCGGTGGTCTGGCTGCAAACTGTTTTCTATTTTAATCTTGTTTTCCGTAATAATGTCATACCTTATATTCATGAGTATCTGATCGAACACAGTCGATTACCGTTCAAGTCTCTTGCGCACGACGTATAAGGATCTTAAACAGCTATTATTTTAGTACTATATTGTAGTCATTTTAAAGTCGGTCAATTGTTTTACATTCGACTCGACAGGGTTTTTGTATAGTCGATTCGTCCGCCGCTGCATTAAAATTATAAACATACACGTACGTACCTATAATAATATGCATAATAATATTGTTATGTATTGTGTATTTTGCTGTTTGAAATTTTCGGATCACTGATCGCGCAGTACTTACTCTTGCGTGCATCCTTTTACAGCACAAAACGTGATGCGGGTAGCTCGATCTCGTTTCGCCGCAACCGCATCGTTCGCCAACACCGGAACATTATATATTATGGTAGTCGGTACCTATATCTGCCTATACGTATTGTAATAATAATGATAATAATAATATAATATAGTGTACGCGGTGCCCGTCATTTGCATACGGAAAAAGATAAAATAGTTTGCGCACGTCTTTGTCCGTTTATTATTTTATCAGATGTACATGTGTGTGGAATGCGAACGATTTCGTTCCGGCAAATAATTGCGACCTCGAGATATCGGATTGTTGCATGTTTATTTATTTGAGTGGATGGTGGAAATATTATATGACGGTTTTTCACGTTTGGTCGATCAAAAGCGGTCGAACGATATATTTTTTTTATAAAATATTAGACGCATAAAAAATACCTTTCCGCCGACTCCTCCGGCTGCAGCGGTAGTGTAGGGCAAAAAGTTTTTTTCAAAAAACGATAGCAATAAATAATACAGGCATAGGTATATAATGTTGTAGACGCACAATAATATAATATATTGTAGAACCTATAGACGGGTAAAAATGATGTGCCTTTTGAGCGGTACAAAGACTCGAGACTCGGTAAAATGCTGTCAAACAATAATTATATTTTTTTATCGACCGATCCGAAAACTAATTTTATCGAGAATATTATTCATATCCTATGCGGTATGACACGGCATCTGAGTGTTCGCAAAATGACATTAAACGCGGCACTCCGAGACATTATAATGATGTATCGAAATTAATTCGATTTGATTTATAATATTTGCCACGATTTCATATTGCATTACAATACGTCATAATATCATAATATTTCGGCATTTGCGGCGCCGTATAATTTAATGATATAATTTCATTGGCCAATGAATTGAGAGTGACGCGCTTTTCTCGGTGTCTCCGCGGGTATCGACTTGTTGTCACTCAAGAATGAGAAACGCGTTCTGATTAGCAATTCCGTTCATCAAGTCCCCTTTTAACTGATCAAATAGTGTGTTCCCTTATCCGATCCAATGCACTTTTACTCCCGGTTTACCGTGCTGTTAATTAAACGACGATAATGACGGATAATCAAATCGTTTTATCAGCAGTTGTAGGTAGCTGTATATATATACACCTAAAAGCTTTCGGCGCTCATAAAATATAACAGTGATAATAATAATAATAATAATAATGGTGAGAAAAAATACAGCAAAAGCGAATCGAATCGGCGACGACGACGATAAATAAATCGCCATTAACTATGTATTACTATCGTCGTCATCGATCGACAACTGCTCGACCTGCAGGCTTTGTCGAGCGTCACAATAATTACAATATTATTATTATTATAAGTTCTCGTCGATACCGCAAGCGCGCCAGCACGACAACTGTACACATATAAGCCGTGTTTTGATAAATAAGCTGCAATTATTGTTACAATAATATACCTGAGCCCGGATCCGATCGATTTATGATAATTTAGTCAGTTTCCGGGGTCGTAAACCTGCACCGACTGCTCTTATCACACACCCCTCCGGACGCACACTTAACTTTGCCAAGTTTGGGGGCTGCGGCATAAGTTCGGCGGCTTCGAAGTGATCACTGCGCAACATTCACTCGGGATGCAATTATTAATAACTCTATACTTGCACGAGCCGTGCGAGTACACTTCAAGAAAACGTGCACCGCTGCAAGCAATTTGCTTATAAATTATTATCTTAAGATTATTACCTATATATATATATACATGTCATTTTAACGGAAAGCGTGGAGTTTATTTATCCAGTCGAGTTTCACGCAATTCGCTGAACAAATATTATTTCGTATTTATATTATAAAAATAAATTTTAAATAAGAACAACAATAGTTGACGAAATTATTTTTTTTTAAAGTTTCATTAACCGTTGCTGGCAATGTACTAAAACAGCATCTCATTGTTAAGACATTCTAAAATGTCTTATTGTTGTACTAAAACAATTTTTCAATATTTTTGTTGGAAGCTTTTTTTTTTTTTAATCATTATTTCCTCTCCAATTTTAAATTTCTGGATAGTCTTGAAGTTCAACTGCATTACGTTTTGGAATATAATAATATTATAATTGAATCGCATGCGTAACGGATTCGTTAATAATAATAAAGACGCATAAACGATGAGCATAAATAGATATAAATCATTTTTAATTCTAATAAATCATATTATTTTAATATGTATATAGTTGTTTTATTATATTGTTATTTCAAACGATAATTGGATGTCATGCAACTGGCAGGTTCGGAAAAAATATAAAATAATTTAGTCGAAATCGTAAAATGTCGCTCCGCCGCTTATTTCTGAGTATTATATTATATACTTTACCATATACCTATTATGTTGTTGTACAGTCATTGTGTTTTATTAAAATTTAGTCTAAACACAAAATATCTCATCGTAATCCATATTATTATTATCGCGATAATTTATTCGGTACGAAAAAATTACATAATAATATTATATTATTTAAATACAAGGCCAGGTATACACGTGCGTAAAGCTAATTATTGGTAGTGTCCGCCATAATACGCGTTCATAATAATAATTCAACCTAGTAGCAGCAGTGGTCGTAGTAATAACAATAATAACAATAATAATAATAATAATAATAATAATAATAATATACTAGGAGGTAGCTACTTGTGTCCGGGGCAGACGGTTAGACGTCGATCGAAGAAACCACAAGAATAAAAATAACCTTACGAAACATAATATAACAATAAGCAATTATTTTTTTTTACGACGCAGTCACAATAATATTTTGCGCCCAATACGCATATTAATATAATATATTAGAGCCGGCCAAAGTATATTATTATTATTATTACGAAGGCATGTACAGGTATATGCATAATATAACGTATAAGTATTATTTTGTCTCGCGTGTTCGTGGACGACTCGAAAACTCTAAATCGGCACAACGCGAGCCCGTCCGCGCCGCCCATTAAATATGTAAGTGCAAAAACATCGGAGGCGTCCGTTTTCGTTGAATCTTTAATGCCCCGCAATTTATGTACCCTCCCCGCGGCACCGAGAGAAATCGTAAATTTTTTATTGCCCATCGTCAGACCGGGTCCCTCCCCCTATCATATAGTAGTAGTAGTAGTAGTAGTTGTACATATATTATATACTATAATATGTATATCGGACCTCGTGAACTTGGGGTCGATCTAGAATCCTGCAATACTATATTATAATAGTCATAACATCATTCTAAATCACATTTGCGTATCTGTCGGGCGAGCGTGTGTGTGTGACTTTTGACTTTCTATTTCAAAATTTCCACATTCCGGAAATATATAGTCTAACAGGAGTACAGGACGCTTTGGAGGGCAATCGTGCAGTTTATTACAAAACTCAATTATTCGAAATGTTTTTAATAAATGCAATTACGCATACACATACCCCCAAAACACCGTTCAGATGCAAATTCGACAGTTATTTAGAGAGGGGAGAACGACCGAAGTACGCGTTTTCATAAGCCCTAATCAAACGTTTTCATTAATTCGTGCCCTGCAACCATGCACAGAACGTATATTTTAGTAATAATTTTTATTTTTCAAATGCAACGCGAAACATAATATTCACACACCCTGCACGTCTCTCGAACGCCAACACCGCGTAAATAAACGCGAATATCGTTCACTCGTTCGAATTAGGTACGCGATAGGCATCGTCGCGTTTGAGTTTAACACGGCCATTTTTGCCGGCGATAACCATCAGACAATGAGTTCGGGTTAACAGCTGCAGACAGATAATGAAATATAAACATGTACTCGTACGACCATATAATAGGTGTATAGAGTTTTAAATATAAAATATATAACGCACTCGTTCTGTCGAACTGTGCGTACTGGGCACATGAACCGAAGCCTCAGAGGACCCGATTTCGACAAAGCGGACACAATGGCTGCAATAATAATATCATGATATTATACTATTATATTATTGTACATAAAAATATATTATTGTAGTAGGTGCCCAGCACGGCCCGTCTATATATAATAACGACGTATACACGGCAGTCTTTCAAATTTCGGGAGTTTTGAAAGGCCTCGAGACAGCTTTATTATTGAAATAGCCGCGTACCCTAGACTACCCGTTCCTACCATAATGATATCGGAATAACGATTATATTTTACGAGACTCCTATTTTTTGTCGACAACGGGTTTAGGTCGGGGCACGTCTTCATAGTAATATTATATACGCGAGTAAACGCATGTTACGGGCATTTCAAAATTTATATAAAAACAATTTACAATTTTGAAATATATACTCATTGACCACTTGCTTCGAAATTAAAAAAAAACCGTAAGCGGTCCACGCGAGTCCCCGACCATTCGCATGCCTTTAAACTAATTGTTAATACGTCTATGTCGACCGTAACGATATCACAGATTATATTAAACCGTTTAGATTAAAATTTTAAATTTGGAACTGTTTAACTCTCTTTTAATACGATCCGTGATATTATCGTTATGTGCAGAGATAACAGAGCGAAATGGATTATTCTGTGCGTACAATTCGACACCAATGAGACAACACCTTATCGTGAAAACACGACGTTCTCTAAAAACGTGTATGCCCATCTTAGATCATATACACTGGATAGAGCTATGGCGCAGCGTTTCTTAAACTATGTTCCGTGGAACCCCAGGGTTCCGAGGAGGTCACTTCAGGGTTCCCCGAAACTTGTGGTTTTTATTCAAAATTTTAAATTTTGACACATAATTATAACTTTTATTGCAAATATTACTAGCATAAAATGACGCATTGAAAGTATTGAAACAACGTAGTGGTTCTAATTGTCGAGCTGTAATAATTTATTGTTAAGATCTCAATAGAAAAAAGCTAAAAAAAGTTGGGGGTCCACGGTGAAAGTGCACATAAAAAAGGGTTCCACGGATAAAAAAGTTTGAGAAACGCTGCTATAGCGTATATCACGCGTAGTCTGTGTTTGAAGCAGACCTGTTCATGCCCGAAGTACTTATTGCGCATGCGTGAGAAATGAAATAGATCGCGCGGGACGGAGAAGAAACAATAATAGTGATAAGGACGATTAGGTACTGAATATGCTTAGATCATAATATACTGTGCTCATGCGCAGTGATGACCCCGGGCACGAGCAGCTATGCTTCAAGATTTTAAACCACAGCTCTATCCAGTGTATAATATGATCTAAGATGCCCATCGTAACTGCTGCAGTGGCTATGGGATAATGATAATGGCGTGTAATGTCGTAATAATATTATATGGGTGCCATTGGACTTTGATGACTTTTTCGACCGGTCCGAATCGTAAACAGGTACCACATCTACCACATTACACAAACAACGATATCGCGTGGTATCATCGTGGTCGGATTATCCGCTAAACCGCGTATAACGCGATAGTGCAACAATGAAGCGTGCTTGCGTTTTTCACGGTTCGCGCCGTACAGTCCGCCGGCGGCGACTTCAGCACCGGTGGCTTTCCCATATGATATCCGAAATGTTAAAATATTATCGTACGCGATAAGTATAGTGCGCCCACTCGTGTGTGGGCTCCGTCGCGGTGGCCGATTATGTATTTCCATCCCGTTTTCGGTTTAAACGATTTTTAATGCCACTCGCCGAATAAAACTGATCTGCGGGCCGCATCGCCGACGACGAACGGCGCACGCGATATATTATGTTATTATGATTTACGACCACGACCACAGTCGCGGTATCCGCGTACAAATGTATAATATCATTGTGTGAGCGATGTATATAATATTATGACCGTACGATTTACCGTGTCTTGTCGAGCGGTCCAACGCGTTGGTATAACGAGCACCTATTTTGTGTACGGCACAGTGAGTATAACATAATGTTGTGCAGTGTTGTACATGACCTGCTAGACGTTGACGAGTTAAAAAGTTTCACGTTAAGTTATTTTTCACGAAGTTAGTCTTTACTTTAGCTTTAAATAGTTACATATCAACGAGTTATAGTTTACGTTTAAGTAACCTCTATGACTTGACGAGTTCAAATTTGCTCCACGATATTATGCACGAGTTACTGCGGAATTACCAATCGATAATAGGACATTCATAGGAATTCATCGAATATAGTCACGTTAAGTTTAATTTGTTGTCCTTATATAAAACTTGATAGCTTAAGACATAATTATTTTTTAGTCTTGTACAAAATAATATTGTTTTTGCGTGGAAAAAATTGGAAATATTAGATATTTATAAAATAGGATGTTATATGATGTAGTGTACCTACTGTGAATATAGATTAGGTGTTTAGGCCAATACACAGATGTCGCAATCTCTTAAATAATCGAAAATCAACCCTTCCGAATAATAAGTATATGTGACTTGTTTTTTTATTTAACAAAGTTACTTTTATTTATTATTATTTCTGGTTAATTTTTTTTTAAATTTTAAAATTTGTTAACTTGCCCAGCCTTGGTATATAATGTCGAATGGTACACCTACGGTTGCGGTAATACAAACCGAGTTATTTAGATGGAGTCACCGAGAAAAAAATGCACCTCGGTAGCACGCCGCGCCGAACTCGCCAGTGTTCAATAACATAATAATAATAATATGTCGACCTCGCTTCTGTGTATTGTCCTGTACACATAAATACATCATGTAGCATGTAGATACCCGGTATAACATTGTTATACCATACTTTGTGTGTAGGTATATTATGTACATAAAAAAATATAATATCATGAGCGCACAAGGTGTTAACGCACTGATTTACGGTGTCGGCGATCGACGTATTGTAATATATAATGAGAATATCGTAATAGAAAACGCGTTGTACATAATATTATAAATAAAATAATATCGAAACCGATTTCTAGGCAATAATGATAATAATATTAAATCGAGTGACCTTCGTGCACGTCAAAACTGTCTCGACTTATTGTAGAAAAACGTACTATCTGCTGCAGCGTCCTTCGGTTCCATTTTTTTTTTTTTTTTTAATCAAAATTCTTCATTCCAGTTTTCATAAAAAATATTTTGAAAAAAAAGAAAAGAAATGATATATTTGTATATACAGTACCATAATAATATTATTATTTTACTATATTTATTTGAAAATAACCTCTGTTCCTATAGTATTTAATCAAAATATAATATATAATCCCTTTTGGTTTTCCAAAATAATTGGCTTACATAGTTTCGCTCCCGAGTAGCTTTGGGGCAACCAAATATTTCGGCGGCACATTTATTAAAAACGTTATGCCCGTGTATTGTTATTAAATAGCTCTTTATTTAATATTACATTATGCGAAAAGGGGGGGAAAATGTCGGATGCGAGACATGGTCTGAACGTCGACATTGTGTTGTATGTACACTGCCAGAGATACCTTACGAGGCGCGCGACGACTTTATTAATACGGAATTCCATCATTCGCTGTCAAAACACATATTGGAGTAACTCCGTATCAAAACACGGGGGATGATGGGGCTAAAAAACTTGTGGGCATATATTATTATTGTAAGAGGAAAAAAAAAGTGAAGGAAAAAGGGGTCGTCTGAAATATGTTCAGGTGTCGATATTATTATTTCCGTCGTGTTTTGTTCACTCGTCGTTGTAATATATTATGTTAGGTACGTATATAAATTGTATTCATGCATTATTATTATTATTACTATTATTATTATTATTACTCTGTCGAATTTTTATTCGTTACGCTATTCCTGCACCGACGCCGCTGTAAGGCGTATACTCAAATATTTTATTATTATTTGTATTATTATTATTACTATTGTTATTACTATTACTATAACTATTATTTTTTACCAGAGATTACGATAAAAATCCATCGCGTGATACAGTTTTATGGCATTCTCGACGGAAAAAAAACGGAATGTACACTCGGCGAGTAAACAAATTTAAATTTAGTCTCGCTTCGCATTCAATTATTCGAAACGTTTTGTTTGAACAGAGCTGGCACTTGCTTAACAGATATTTTATTCTACACGTGCAATCAAAAGGTTCTAAATTGCTCTACCGAACTCGATCAATATAATATTATCTGCAATCGACGAACTCGTACAACACATTATTTCAATTACAAAACAATAAATAGCTAAACGTTATGTACCAGAAACAATAATGGTTAACTGTTTTGAAAAGGGTAAAAATGTTTAATACATTTACACTGTTTTGAATTATTATATTAAATTGTAATATATTATTTGGTAATCGTTTAAATTTAGTATTTTTAAATAAATATATTTATTTATGTTGTAATATTATGATATAACGCGTAACAGCATTTTTCTTATAAAAAATGATACCGTATAACCGTCGTATAATAAATGTTTACATACAATCTTTCTTCCCTTGAACCAGGCACTGACCTGTGAACATTTTATAAATTAGTTTTGACGAAATGGTATAACGTATAAAAATAAATCAAATTTAACTCCCCCAAAAGCGGTGAAAATCCTCACAGGGAACTGTGAACTGCAGTTACTTCAACGAAATTGAAATAAATATTTTGGTTTATGCTATTACATTTTTTAGGTAAATTAATGTAATTATTATACCATACCAATGAACAGAGCACAAAACTCGGGTTTGTCTTAAAATGTAGACACCTCGCGATTGCACGATACGCAATAAAACCAGAGTTAAAAATATAATATTTCGATTAGATTGGTAAAAATGAGGCGAAAAAGAAAGAACAGTTGTATGTCTCTCGTTATTTTTTAAGAAAAAAGTACAATGTACAATTTTCACCGGGGAAAGAACAAAAATGTGTTCTCTGAAGATGAGCCATCGTCGCTTGGCCGAGTGTACGAAAGGCTTTCAGTGTATAAGAAATCAGCCTTTCTCCACTGTTGCCGGAAACGAGCACACACATACGCACACGGTTGCCGAACGCATTAGCATAATTCGATGGCTACCACGACGGGTGTGCGGTTTTTTGCCGCCGAGTCGACGACACGTGTCTCGCTAACGGTTGCAATTTATTTAAGTCGCTATAAAATCCAACGCGGCGACAAAAAATGAAACCTCGATTCTTCGTTATCGCATTCCGTCTGGTTATCAGCTGCCGGTGAAATGGAGTTCTTAAGCGGCGGCGGCGGCGGCGGCTCGGCTGTGCGTTACGATATTATTATAATGACATATTGTATTATACACATGCGCGACGCCGGATTGTCTGCCTTATTGGCTGTTTGATAACACTCGCGCGTCTCGGTCGCCGAGTTTATGAAACGGATAAGGAAAAAGGAAGAAGTGCCTACCGCGTACAACTGCATCCGTTATCTCGGGTTCCGATATTTTCTGGCACCGCCGACGGCCGAGGATTTGCGGCTTATCTCGGGGGGGTGTAGCCGGGCCAGACGCACGTCCTCTCGTTTTCCTCGTCCGCGACGTTTCCAGATTATATATAACATAATATAATGCACTACACACGCGCGCAAATGCTTACATATATTACGGTATTATTTATGTTATCGGAGCGTGCGCTTTTTGCGTCGTCCTCCGGCGGGGCCCGCAAACGCAAAACGCCCGAAAACGTGTGTTTACGGACTTACGGCCTGGGGCGGCCGACCCATTAGACGAATACGATGTATATGTGCGCATATAATACATAATAATATTATTATACCACGGCCGTCCTCCTCGCGTATACCGCGGTCGTAAATGGAACCGCCGCGGAGTGTCCTATATATTATTATAATATACCGTATAGTCGGTGCCACCGTACACAATAATATATGCTTATATATCGTATATTGCGCGTTATATACCCTTCTTATGTATACGCGCGCATCTGTCACGAGACCGTGTTTCCACCGCCTCCCCGCCGCCGCGGGCGTCACGTGCGCCGCAATTATTGATGATTAAATCGGGATTTCGACTCCTCCTCCTCCTCTTCGTCCTTCCTCGGTGTCGTCGTCGTCATCCTTCACCGCCGGCGCGCGCGCCCGACCGGAGGGCGACGGACGGGACGGCATCGCCGATCGACAGGCTATTAATTTATTTTTTTCTTTCATTCCCTTCCGCCCGGTCGTGCGCCTAGGGGGGCTGAAAATGGCGAAATATACTGATGGGAAAAAAAATCTGCCTTTAATCTCCCAAAGAGGAGGCGTTTGATTTGACGGCGGCGGTATAGTGACTTCGAGTTTTCGGAAAACCCATTTTTTCCCCAAAACGTATACAAACGCCGCGTCGTCTTATTATTCTAAATTACATTATTTCCTACTCACTTTTCTTCGTATTTTTCACCGTTTTCCCTCCCTCTAAAGCTGCTGTCGCTGAATCGCTCCGGGTGGAAAACCACTGACGGGAGTGGGGTCCGGGACAAAAGCTTTGCTCCAACAGGCACCCAAAACTCCCGGAGAATCAGATGTCGTCACACTGTTCATGACGCGCTCGCAGCATTAAAGAGGAAACGCTCCCCTACACGAAAGGGTTGTGCGTGTGTTTTTTTTTTAATCACTCTTAGTCGGAAAAAGTGATTTTCAACACACTCTTTCTTTTTCTCACGGTAGTCATATCGTTGGATCGTTAATCATAATTATAACTCGAATGTTAATGACATGAACGCGCACAATTGCAAATGACAAATGCAACTTTCGGTAACGTTAAAATGATGATGAATTTCCCTTGTGAAAACCTATTAGAGCACAATATAATTTACACACGCGATCATCAGAACGGACGATTCTAGAATATATAAAGTCATTACTCTTACATCGTGTGCCATGATATTATTTTCTTTAAAAGTTTAAAGGATACTCACGTATAATTAGTCATTTTAAGGGAACAAATTAGATATCAAATATCAAAAAACGTAATACTATGTACGTTCAAACTCATTATATTTCACAATATGATATGCACACAATTTAATAGGTGTATTAAATTATTCTGTAACTCGTTTTTTCATTAGCATTGTTTTTTTTTAAAGATTCATAGATAAAAGTGTTGATATAACTATACGGACGTTCACTGCAGTTAATAATCTGTTCTTGAATTGTTATGTTTTTTTATTATAATTATTATTATTATTATTATTATTATATTCGTACACAATACAACGGTAAAATAATAAGTAACCAATTTAATACTATTGAAATAGACGAATAACGAAATAAAGTTTGACCATTATTGATAAATGAAACAGGAGTAAACATTTCAAGTGATGTTTGTTATAGGCACTTGAATCCAACAGTGGTCTGACGAATTCATTTTTTATTGGGTTTCGTAAACTATTCTATGGAATAAGCGAACGAAAATAATAAAACTCTAATAGTGTGTTTGGCAACGTAATATATTTTCAACGGTTTCCGGGGTCGTAAAGGTAAGGGAAGTATATCACATAAAAGTCCCAATTTGAAAATACTTAAGACTTTTGGAGAAGATCGAAGTATTTTGAACTTTGGATACATTACTGTAATGAAATCCAATATGTAAGATTAAAAAAAAAAAAATGTAATTCGAGTAACTTAACTACCATGACAACCGTGGTGTTATCTTACAATGTATCTTGTTTTTTAATCAAGTAATACTACTAAAACTGTAGTTTAGTACATTATTATGTCTTCTTACCATAAAAAGCAATAATTTGCAAAACTTTTGAAATATTATAAATTCCACAAATCTAATTTGCATTTTAGTTTTCAAAATATCGGGTGCATTTCATTTTCATATTAATGAAAGTCAGATTAAAACTTAACATATATTATGGGATCTCCGCCCTAATTAATGAACCGGCTTTTAAAAGTAAAATGTCCTGTGTCAGTGCAATTTGTTAAAATGTAAATAAATAGAAAATGAGGGTTTATGTTGCAAAACAAAATACCGTCATAATTTACATAAATGTACAAACATTAAGTCGGGGAAAAAATTAAAAAATAAGAGTTTATTCATAATACTGTTTCTAAATAATTTTTTTTCATAAAATATGATTTAGGATGACCCACCGAATAAAATTAAATTCGTGACGTCGTATTATACCTTTCTGTTTGTCATAGAAAATAATGCGTAATGTACAGAAATATTTTATTTCTCTACATCAGAAAGCAGTCGTTGTAGCCTGCAAGTGTGTCGTGTGTATTGAAAATAATATATCCTTTGTTGAAAAAAATGTAACGTTTCTTTGATAGATCTTTTTGATATGAATTTTTTTTTAAATAATTTTTACTTTTTCCTAGTCCCCATTTTAAAGCGAAAACTACTGAAATTGTTGTTGTGATAAGATCAGCACAAACAGATATTATACCAAGACAATTTATCATCATAATATATCATTTGATCACAAATAAAAGAGAGCCAAAGTAAAAAGGAAAAATGATAATTAACCGATGAATTGTGTTTTTGTACACTCGAGATGGGACCCATTAAGTATACTAAAAAATAAACTTGTCACGTTTGAGGATGTCAATAATTACATAATCAGACTTACCTCAAATACGGGGACATTGTACGCAGGGACAGATTGGCCCAGGGTGCTATGAACCAAGTAGATGACACCTTTCAGGGGGCCTTTCTTAAATTGAACTCTTATTGTAACGTAGAACTCTTTGCTAATTTTACTAAAAAATATTTACGAGTTTCTAATCAATTTGCACCCTGGGCCAAAAATAGCCTGTCAGCCCCTGATTAACCGAGTGTATGACTGTAATGGATAATATCACGTAAGTACATAATAATATTGTGTACATTCAAACGTTGTTACATAACTGCGTAAGTCCATATTATGAAGTTAAATATTGTGCCCGAGCCACATTTTATATCGATGATGAAAATAATAATTATTGTATTATTTGTACTTTATACAAAGCAACAGCCGCGATGCTTTGCCCGGAAAATTGAAACATCGTGTAGTTTTTTATATTATTGTGTAACATATTTTTTTTTATGAAACGTTTTTTTTCCGCCCCGAATCATCCCAACTTTTTTGCAGTCGTTGACGGATTTCGCGTTTTTATGCGACGCCGTTAACGCTTTTCGTTTTTGATTTCAGTAAAGAAAATTACAGCTCATTATCGCTGTACGGTTTCCAAGGACCTATATAAATATATATATACATATAGGGATTATAAGACAAAAGTCACTTTACTTTTATCGGGCTCAAAAGTTTTGATTCATCGGTCAATAAGGATATTTCCGCACCTGTACACTTATACGTTCATATAAGTTTAAAATTGTATTATTACTAGTTTTTCATCGGATCATACCATCCATTGTATTAATCTTTTTTTAACACTATTATCGACGACTGTATTGTACTCGGCTTTTGTCTTTACAACAGTTTCAGAAGACGCGTTTTCTTACCGATTCCGTTTTATTAAAATATGTTCTATACGAAAAATATCTTTATGGATGTTGGACTACGCTATTATTATACTCGTCGTGATTAAAATATAATATTGTAAATAATCGAATAGTCTATAGTCGTACCGCGGCTATGCGCTTTTATTCTGCGGTAAAGTCCTGTACAAATATTGCGGGTCCTCGTTTATATTATGTATAAACTTGATTCGAGCGGTTTTTCGATCGGATGCAAATGTGAGATGAATACGCATTTTTACGAGGAACAAAAAAACGCGGCCGTCATTTATCAACATTTCGAACACGGCGAGGAGTAAGTGCCATTACAATTATTATAAAATAGCGTTTCGGCGCGTCGACCATACGCGATTAGACCCTTTTCGTTTAGTGAACTACACTGCAGACCGTGTGCTGCGGCAGCGGACGTTTCCAAACGCGCCGCTCGCGACCCCAAAGCGGCGGTCAGATATGTGCTGCGGCGCATATTAACATGAAATACCAAACGCGAAGCGGTCGAAAACCCTCAGCCGGCGGCGACGCGGCACCGGAAAATTCTAAACGAAAAAAAAAAATTCTTAAAACCAGGACGCGGTGTTTTCCGTTTCGACGAAATAATATAATATAATAACACACAGTTAGTTATATGTCATTATTATTATTTACCCCCCCCCCCACCACCACCACCCCCCGAACGTACGTACGCGCGACGATGACCACCGCGGCTTACCCTCTCCCCCGCGGGAACGGACACACGTGGCGTCGACCGGATGGGGAGGCTCGCGGCGGCGGTGTGCACGACGACGGGCCTCGCGTATATTTGCCATTATTATCGATCTCACTCGGTCTCTGTGCGACGTTCGGTCGGGACGTTCGACGATGACAATACGGTTTTTCGCCGCAAAGGCAGCTCCTGCACCGCAGCGGATTATTGCCGTCCCGTCGACACGACGACAACACACACGCGCAGTGCGTTGTTGCACATTTTTTTTATTCGTGTCCACACGTGCGAATGCGTGCGGGACGTACTATAATATACCTTTGTACGCGAATGTAGGCCATTCCGGCACCCCCCCCCCCCCGGTGCTCGTTCTGTCGGGAGACGTTGCCGTGCAGGACATTTGTCTTCCCCGAACGAAATAAAAAAAATAATAAAATGTCGAGCTTCGCTCTCTCCTATATATTATAATAATAATAATATAATCTATTTCTAAGGTTTTTTGCGTTTAAAGTTCACTTAAAATTAAGATATTTATTGTTGGCGGGCGGCCGGGGATTAATAATGAAAACGTCCCGAGGCTCGCAAAAAAATAAGTCTATTTTTGTGAACCCCTCGTGTATTACACATTCCTCGCGGGTTATAGAATTAAATATTAAATAATGTGTATACCTACATGTATTTATTATTTTTAAAAAAATGTTTTTTTTTAAAGTAATATAACATAATATTATGTCCAAAACTGATCAACAATTTCGTTTATGAAATTATGTCGAATATAACCGCTCGAAATATCTCGAAAATTCCTAATTTTTAGGAACATTGAATAACGACCAAAATGTATTTTGTGTGTGGAAAAAAAGCATTTCAAAAGCTCTATTTTCAGTAATTTTTTGATAACACGTCCTGCTGGTTGATAAATTAAAAACATTCCAATCGAATCATATTTTCACATTAACCTTTAAATTAGTATCTCTACTTGAAAAAATAAACACAAAACAAACTAAAAAAAGAAATTCATCATTGTTAAATTAATACATTCTTAATACAATTTTCGTTAGGTTACAATAATCTTCGTACGGAATCTAAAGTGAGAGCAAAAATGACTATTCGCTTATTTATACCTACTCTTTTTTTCAACTTTTAAACACATTTTTTTTTTTTAATTTAATAGATGCAACAACAAAAAATTGCAATTCTCTATCGTAATAATTAAATTGAAAAATTCGGTAGATGGCAAACGAAGACTATAACTTGATAAATCTACACAGGTAAATAATAATGTACTTACTAAATTGTAAGAAACGAACACACAATTAATGCATTATGCAGCCAACAATATATTATTCAGAAGAGCATAAACAGAATACGATGTGTCGATAACGTACGGTAAACATCCATTTTTATGTGAAGGGTAATTTTGTGGTACCCACATGTACTACCCACATACGTTGCGCAGCGATATACATAATATATTATAATATACGTTTGAGCTTTTTTTTTTTTCAATCGACCGTTAACGTCTAAAAAATTATTTTTTTTCTGTTTTCCCTAAAACCATACGAATATCACGTTTTCGGATTTTCCATAAGTCTTGTACCTATTTTATTGGTTTTTTTTTTTTTTGTTCGTATATTTCCGTGGCTATAAAATTTGGACTGACTGTAATAATGTTATATAGATGACCGCGGTAACAGCACGGACCGTTATCTGTAATTTTTTTTCCCCCGATTTCGGTTTTTTTCGCAGTCAAAGTCGATCGATTTTTTATTGGCAGCAGTCCGCATATACAAAGCGGACTCTATATGGTCTTTTTAAATCTTCTGGTATATACCACGCCTGTTGTTTTCAAACGCGGTTAGGGTAATTAGTATGTAAAAGGCGAACGCCTGCGCACATATTATTATAATATAATAATAATATACGCTCACCCGCTCCCGGCCTGGAGAACCGACCAAAGTTCTGTATCGGTGCCGTAGTGTTTCCTCCGCCGCCGCCGTTCGCATAGCTCGTCCCGAAGTTTTCTACCTGTGCCGGCGTGGGTGTGGGTGTGTGTATTGCGCGTGTGTGTTGCACGTTATCTCGGGCGCGTGTCCAGGTCCGTGATTAATTACGCTGTATTTTCTATTGACGGGAGAGACGCGCTCGGAGCTTTGCGCGTACATACATATATAATTAAACGCTTCCGGGCGTTCGCCGGGAGAGGGACCCGAAACTTTGGGATTCCTCCCCGCCGCCACCGCCGCCGCAGCCGCATCCGAAGAGTCGACGAAGCCGGAGACGGGATAGGCGGAACAAAAAAAAACAAGCAGCACGTATTCGGTACGATTATTGTGCAGTGTAGGTCGTTTTTTCGAGTTTTTTTTTTCGTATTTTTTTTTTTTTGTTTTTGTTATGTGCCTCCGTCGGAAATTTCATTCGAAAACTTCCCGATGGCATATATTACTATCATTGTCGCACGGGAGTATCGGGGGCCAGGGGGGGGGGAGGAAATCGTTTTAGTCCTCGTCGTGTTTTTGCGCCCAAACACACTATAATGTATATACATTTATTACAGGTAAACATAATATCATTTACGTCGCGACGGGTCCGGACATTATAGTTAGTACCCGCCTATAATACTACTGTATAAGTACACATTTACACGTTTCGGTATTGTATTATATTATAATGTGCCTGCGACCGAAGTTTTCAAACCGATTAACGTCGTCTGAATCGCACAGAAACGAATACAATATGCTGATAATATTATCTTCGTTCTTTACCGATCAGATCAAATATTTTATTATAATTTCACATTTTTTTTTTTTTTTAAACATAAATATGTTTTTGGGATGGATACAAGATTTTTTGTTTCTGATCAATTTTTCTAAGTTTTTTTTTTTTGTCACGGTTACTTATCAACAAAAACATATTTATGATTCACAGATTTTCCTTGTAGAGGAAATCCATAGAGTACGGTGATACGTTTTTCTATACAGTGATTTAACAAAATATTCATTCTTGTGAACAAAATCGATATAATATATTAGGTACTATAATAACAATATGTATACTCATTATATATATAATAAAAAAGGTTAATAACGATTTGATTTGGCACTATTTCGGCACAGACTTAACAACGATGTTAAGTAACCGAGGTTTGTTATATTATTATTGCTTTAGCGTCTCGTTCGGCTGTATACCTTGATTTATATTTTCTTCCCTCGCGAAATAGCTCCCCACAAGGTTTCATTAATAAATTAAGGAGTTTGGTTATTTACTCGAATTGATTGTCAGTGGTTTTTATTTGTTGTGTCCGATTTGGAGAACCCAATTTGTCGTCTTGGCTGTTAGACCGACCCCGTGTATCGAACTTTCGGTCAAAGAAAACAAAAACAATACCTTTACCCTTCGTTTTGGATTCTTGCCAGCCAAATTGTTTGTTTCGATTATATCCCCTATTTTAATAGGCACTCAGTCGTGTAGTTGAATTTCCCAAGTAAAACGTAATAACTTAAACACAACTCTGGTCTGCACTATATTTTGTGAATTTGCTTTATATTTTATGCGCTTACAAAAATGGATGTCCTCTAATAAATTTCAGCAAACTACTTGGTATATGATTGTATCGTATAAAGTAAGACAATTAATTCAATAACAGTTGTTTTTGTTTTATTGCCTTTGCCACTGGAATATGTCATTGTGGTAGTATGAATTATTCCATGTATTTTATAAAACATTAGTATTTATAATTAATTTCGTTTTATTACATACAAGTCGCGGTAATCGACTTTTATTAATCGACACCTGCCGCGTAGGTAGGAATCGTGATTTTCCTGCAATTTCAAAACTGCCTATGAATGAGACTTATGGAATAAACAAAATAAAAATGCCTCTTTTGCCCAGCTATAATGGATCGCAGCTAAGAAAACGTGTGTGCGAGTTCACTTATTGTGCGGTCGTGGCTCAATGACATCCATACAGCTCTATACTGCGGACAATGATTAATATTCCGTCTCGAAGTTCATTCACATTATTTACGTGGTACGCAATGTAATTCATATTCAGAAAATCACGTACGAGAATGAAATCGACAATATTATTGTCGTCAGCCACTGCTGTTAACGCGCGAGTACAATATATTAACAAACATATAATAACAACGAAATCGTTATTATCGTTTGCCAGGAAATACGCGTGATGCGTCCCTTCAATAAAAACCATTAACAGCCTTCGCAATAGAATATTATTATGAGACCTAAAGTACTGTGGGGCGGTGGTAAACTCTCCCGATTTTATGGTGAACTCTCCCGATTTTTCAAAATAGTAAACTCTCCCGGGTTAACATTATGTTTACCTGAAGTAAATGTGTAAGCTCTCCCGGATCAGTATTATGTTTACCTGAAGTAAATGTGTAAACTCTCCCGGGTCAAAATTATGTTTACCTGAAGTAAATGTGTAAACTCTCCCGGGTCAAATTTATAGTTACCTATAGGAAGTATGTAAGCTCTCCCGAGTTATTTTAAATGTTATTGCTACACTACCAGTTGGCTACACTGCAGAGATTGTGATTGACTATTTTTAATAGAAACTGAAATGTATATTGGATTTTTTGAAATTTTATTTTTTATTGTATTTTGACTATAATATCATGTTCATAGCAGCTAAAGACATTAATTTATATTGTTATTATTATTATTATTATTATTAT
>NW_019101363.1:83942-88279 GCF_001856785.1 Myzus persicae
TAATAATGTAACTTTCCGCGATTGCGAATTCATGTGTTCCCCATCGCCGCGGGGACGTTTCGAATCGCACTGTTCTCTCGTCGCAGTCGTCGTCAGTCCTCACCTCTCGCCATCCAGCGACGTTTTTTTTTTCTTCTTTTCATCCCTCCGTACGCCGACCCTCCCCTACCGCCGACAAAAGACGTTCTAGTGGGATATGATATTATACGTGTATGATGTGTATTGTGTATACACACGGGCGCACGGCACGGATACGCCTGTGATCCACTACAACACGTACGCGTACAACACACTGCACGGCATAATAATAATAATAATAATAATAATAATAATAATAATAATAATAATAGTAGTGATGACTGCGACGACAATGAAAGCCGCCGGCGATGCGGGGGGAGAGATGTTAATTTAAAACGCGCCCGCCGGCTGCACTGCGGCAGAGATGAGCTTCGGAAGCGCGTATTATGTATACAAATAAATAAATAAATATGATATACATATACATATATATATATATTATATATATACGATGTTTGGAGTATATTATATATATATATATGTTTCGTGTTCAGACCTGTATAACGTGCGAGCGCCACTCTGTCCGTATGCACGCATACATGATATCGCCACTTGACCGGCGGCGGAGCAAAACACGAACGCCCACCCATGCCCACCCACCACAACCACTGTCCGCCAACGCACCCTTCTGATTCGGCGAATATTATTATTATTATTGCGTTCGCCGCGTAAATTAAAAAAATAAAAAATAAACGCCAGAACAAAAATGTTTTCACGATTTTTGTTTTTACAAGTGTCTCCACGTGCGCATCATACGAACGTCACAGTGTCAACACACTCGTGCGTGTGCCGCGCGATCTGCTCGTCGCCGCCGAGGTTATTTTTAATCGGAATAATAAACAATGTATTAAAATATTATATCACGATATTATAATGATGGTACGTTTTTTACGCCGCATACACACACACAGTTCACCGAGTAGTCGACTGTCATAAACGGACCTTTTAACTATTTTTATTTTTTTTTTCACCCGAAATTCACCACTCCGGCGTCATTAGTAATATAATATTATAATGTAAATGTTATTGAAATAAAGCAAACGGATATTGCACAGCTCATGCACACCCGCCGACTCGTCCAGTTCTCGTCAGAGGGGTGCTGATGATGATTTCCACCTCACGAGTCGTCGTCGAACTTTCAAACATGTATTATTATTATTATTATACATATAAACGCGGGGCGATTCTCGTTCTAAATAATATAATAGTGTGCACATAACATATTATTATTATATTATGCTCTTCGCTGCGTATTAACATTCACGGCAGCACAACAACTGCTATATAGGCGCTCGCACCCGCCGTCGAGAGTTTTCGCTATTGATTTTACCACTCGAGGATGATGCTGTTTTCCGCGATATTTTTTTCTCTTCCGTAGGACATCCGCGGAAGCTGCGGCGGTTCTGAAGCGGTTAAACTTTGCCAATAACGTGTGTCGCATGTGCGCGTTATAACACTATACGGACGTAACGATAACGGTGTCGTACGAATATCTAATAATATTTAAAAATTATCGCCACACGCACCGCAGAATAATTATTGCACACAAAATATGTTAACCGTTGTTTTATTCCTTGTTTGTTCGCAGACGTCCTGTGCGGACGGGCACCTCGGATCGTCGAACATCCCACCGACATGTCGGTCGGTCTGCACGAGCCGGCCACGCTCAACTGCAAGTCCGATGGTCAGCCGCAACCGGAAGTCCGGTGGTACCGGGACGGACGTCCCGTGGACGTAGCAACCAGCGTCCGCAAGGCCCTGTTGCCGGATGGGTCACTGTTGTTCCTGGAGGCGTCGCAGGGCAAGCGCGACTCGGACTCCGGTACGTACTGGTGCATCGCCCACAACGCTTTCGGCGAGGCCGTCAGCAGAAAAGCCAACCTGGTCGTCACATGTAAGTACTTAAACCAGCCACTTAGATATATTCGATCATACGATGAATAAAACCATTATGGGATCATTTATCAGTATTTTCGCGAGGTGACATTAGGAATTCGGGAATTTTTTTTTTGGGAGGGGGGAGGGGGTATAGTAGAATTAGATGCATCAAAATCCAGTTTACAGTATCATTGAAAGAAGGCAAAGACAAAGTCAATAACTAAGATGAAAACTACCTAATGAACATCTATTTGGTAATTCACCGTAAATAATAATGATTCTAAAAATCAAATTTCTTGTCTTGTCTTGTCTTGATTAGAAAAATATCTTGTCCGCTGACCACCATTTGATGGCACCTGATATATTATATATGGTATAACACGACAGCAGGATCTAAAAAAATGCTTCATATAATATTATTATTGTTAACGTTTTGTCGATCAATCAAATACGTCAACTGATGAAGTTGTAAGTACGTATAATGACTAGTCTGATCAAATCGTATTGCCGTCGTTAAACGTTTCGGTTGTGTTTTATTTTTATCAGAGGACAAAAAGAACATTTTTAAGTGTAGGCCGCCCAAAAGTGAAATATTGGTTGATTTAATTACAAACCATTTGCGCGTGTAAAGAGATAACACAATATATCACATGTATAAAAATATCAATTACGCATAATGCGTATTATATTTCATTAGTCTATAGTGTGGGTGTTGTTACTGCGCCGAATTAAAACGTAGCCATCGTATTAAATTATTGGGTACATGCGCTTATTATTTGATGTTCAAGAGCAAAACGTTATTTTAATCTTATCGAGAACATTGAACTTTCAGTAAGTGCAAACAACAGAATATTACACAAGAATAGAAAACCGTAAAAACATCTTGACCGAGTGCACGTTAGAAACAGACGAAACTTCAAATGATCGGTCATCTTCAGTAGTAGTCCCCGTTCTTATTATAGAATACGGTTTTAAGTACACGTCTGCATTGTGTGCGGCGTGATGGCATCATTAATCAAAGAGCAAACGCCCCGAGGGGAAAAAATGTACACGTAAAAGCCGAAACTTTAACGATTTAATCGATTCAATATTGTTTCAAAAGTTTCGAGTGTATGTATAAGAGCTCATTGACAATTTTTTCCTTTTAATACCATAATAATATATTATATAATACGTTTCCGGCATTGTCGGAGCAATGCGGCAGTCCGATGAAAAAAAAGAACACGAGACTTTGGGCAAATCGGAGCACCCGCGCTCCATCTCGTTAATTTAAAATATATATTTATCATGCATATTATATAATTAATTTTTTGTCGATCCGATCGTCGCGCACCCCGCCATTAATTAAACAACGTTTGATCGCCGGTAATTAAAGTCCATTAAGTATTTTTTTTTTTTTTTTTAATGCATACTCGCACTCCGAGATCAGGCCGCAGGTGTATGATAATATATTATATTATTACACCCGACCGAATCGCATTAAAATCGTAAATTAATGTTCACGTCACACCAGCTCGGGATTATATCATTTTGTTCTCCGCGGTGCTTAACTTACACAGCGACCGAATTACACGCATATCGCCTCCGACTATCGAAACACGCGTTATCGACCCGTTACTTCCGGCCGACTTGGCTCATTCCGCAAACGTCTCATTTTTTTGGGAATGTATAATATACGATTTCGATACACAGGCGTGCACACACGCACACACACACACACACATACACACACACACACACACACACACACACACACACGCGGCACACACGTCGTTGAACACGTCGCGATTGACCTTTATCGGGCGGGCCCCCGTTCGTTCATAATAATTAAAATCTGTTCCGGCACATAAAATACCGGAACCAAATCGCGTGACGGCGGAGCGGAGCGTCGCCGTCGTGCAGTTGTCGTGTCGCGATCGGATCCGTCCGCGCCGTAATGGCGTAGTCAGCTGCCGCCCCGTGGTCGCAGTGCGTTTCCCACCACGGAACCATGGTATATACCTACCCTCCGAGCCGCCCCAAAACGCTATAAACCATAGCGGTAACAATAATAATAACATAATATAATACATCGTCAACGAGGAGACGTCCGGAGAACCGCGAACGATAACTATGAGTATTATTATCGTCTGCACAGTCGTCGTGACACAATCGTCGCGTCGAGTGGTGCTCGCGTGGTATTATATAATATTTATTTCGGGGCCCCGCGAGCCTCACTCCCCCTCGGACGGCTGTCGTCGACAATAAAATAATGTAATATTATTATTATTATTATTATATACAGTGCGGATTCAATCCGCCTACAGCTCTTTAATTCGCACGCGTGTTTGAATTTGACAAAAACGTTTGATGGCCGCCGAAAGTGGTGTCTGGGCCGGGGG
>NW_019101363.1:88319-101066 GCF_001856785.1 Myzus persicae
GGAGGAGGGTATGTGGAGGACACGGTTCGGTCGGTCAACACACGCGTGGCGGAATATAAGGGGCTTATTGAAGCGCAAAACAAACGGCCGGAAGCAGTTTTCTTTAGACACACTGGAATTGAGTGAAAATAAGGGGCTTTTTCCTTGGTGGTAGTGTTGGTGGCTGTAGCGGTGCAGGGTGAGGAGGAAGGCGAGAGAAGGTGATCGGAGACGACGTCAGTCGGTCGTGGGGGTGGGGGGGGGGGGTTATAGAAGCGAAGACAAACATCGGCCGGAAAAACGGTCTTGTTTGATGTTCCCCGGGGAAACGTCCGATGGTTTTCTTTGCTCTTCGGTGGAGCGGTACAGCTCTTTAAAACCCTAAACTTTTGGTACGTCGGACCGTTTCACTAATTAATGGACGCGAACCGAATAACCGTTGACGGACACCGAATAAAAAGACCGATCACAAAACGAATAACAAAGAAAACAAAGATATAAATTGTTTGATGAGCTGGTAGGAACAGAGAAACGGATATTTTTGATCTGCAGGAGTAACTCTTTGTGTACTTCAGACGTATACAGTTAAGGTTAGAATACAATTGGAGGATCGTTTAATGATTATTGTCTAACTCAATTCTTCGATTTTTGAAAACAAAATGTACTATTTGGCGAATTTTTGAAATGATATAATATATAAACAACTTTCGCAGGCATGTTTAAAGCAGAATAATAATTGAACGCGGCGATTAATGCACAAATATCGTACGGTATTTGCAATTTCGATTATTATATCTTCCGGTACTTAAAATGATTTTCAACAAGTTGAACGATATATTGGTGCGTCGACTAAACATTTCTAGAGCATAAAATTACTAAAAATGTAGAAGCCCATTAAAAAAAAATATACCCTAGATGTTTAAAGAATATAATATATTATGTAATAGGACATTTGAGTATCTTGCATAAACGTAGAATTTTAAATAACGATTTCCACCACTCGATATTTTATTCTTTCCGCAAATGAGAAATAACGACACCTGCAAAATGAAAATGATGTTCGTTAAAGAAATCACACCTTGTTAATATAAAGCGCACACCGCGTAGTTTAACCACTGCGAAACGTGATCTCGCGCGTTTAATTTAGTATAATAATATAACGACTGTATTATTATTTCCATTTGCGATCTATACGATTCACTACCGGTAACCGCGTATACCTAAACGCAGTCCGTACTATGCACTTATATTATGCCTCTATATACTATCAGCGACCGCGGGTGAACAACTGTTGTATATTATATCAGATATCAGAAATTAAATAAAACCCGCGAGGCGCCAAATCTTTGTGTTTCGTCGGAGACGTAAAGAAACGAGACGAACGAGAGATATTATCGTGAAATGTGTGTGAAGGAAAAAGAGATAAAAAAAAAAATAAATAATAATAATAATAATACGAGCGCCATACAGCGAAACGCTCTTTCTGCGTTCGGGGTATACCTCTCTCCAGACCTATAATATATTTATATACCGAGTCGTGCCGCAAACAAATGCAATCCATTATCGTGCGGATTGGATTCCGTTGTCATTTTCTCTTTGACAGCCGATTTTTCCCATCTCTCCGACACGCTTACACGCGACATATATACTTTATTATATATATATATACGTTTAGGTTTTGTCGCCCGGAGAAACGTTTGTAAATTATTGCTTTTATCGGAAATATTCACGACGAGCGCCACCTCCTCGCCTGCAGTCGCAAGCTCTCGATCGTCGCGGGGAACAGTCTATACAATAATGAGAGCGTTTTTATCGAACGGTTTTCTACAAAAAAAAAAAAACACACACACACACAGAAAGAAAGGCAGAGCGATATAAACTCGTAGTACAGACTAGTAATAATAATAATAATAATAATAATAATAATAATAATAATAATAATAATAATTGCAATGTGCGACGTTGTGTTTTATCGTGTCGTGTATATATATATACGTATATTATTGTTACGTATATAGTTAGCCCGTCACAGCCACCGCCTTCGATATCGTTTTGGCAACCAAACGTTTCGGTCGGTATTTCACGAATTCGATCGATGTGCGCGGCGTATTTTTAGACCAGTAGAAATGGCCGATTAAAAAAATGCGATGACGTTAAGTAGTACGGTCTACATAACTACTATACACGATGCTCGAGAACGACATGTCTTTGTACGTTTATAGTTTTCAAGCACCGTACGGTCACTGATATTGTACGTGTTAAACGGCTAATTTTATCTCGCTGCGGAGTTATTGGCAGAAAAAAACACACAACACTGTGCAAAGCATCGTTTTTGTTTTCGCACACACAAGTCCTGAAAAATACAGTTGATGAAATTTTTTACGCTACTATTACATTGAATTATTATTATTTTTTATCGTGCCTACTCAAGCCGATGATGAGTTATGGTTTTTGAAAAACAACAATATTGAAATCCATGATAATTCGTGTAAGCAACTGTGAGTCAAAATAACAGTTAAACATAATATTAGACGTCAGAATTTGTATAGACATCATCATAGCCATTAGATACGCCTCGTTAGTTTGCTTTGTGTGGTATTACAGAAATAAAAATGTAAAATCGAAAAACTTCTGTGTAGTAATAAATAGCACGAGTGCAATTAAGGTACCCATCGAGTTGGGGTTTGAAACAACAACTGTTTTTTTGATATTGTGTCACGCGAGTATTAAACGTTTTTCATTGTTTAGTCAATAACGCCGTCAGGATCGTAATAATAATTCAAACCGAATTGATTGGAATAATAAAAAAATGAAAATAATAATTCACTCCGCTCGCTGTTGTCGAGTTCATTATTTTTTTTTGTAAACGAAATGATACGACGACAATTAAACGTTAGAAAATATTAACTCTGAGTGCGTTCCCGCAATGAAAAATGTATAAAAAGTACTCGCCGTAAAAGTAAAATTAATTAAATTATTATGTGGAAGACTAAAGAACCGTGTCTTTAAGCTCTGTAGTCGTAAACTTTACAGTATTATAAACGTGTATAATAACGCAATTTATATTTGGCTTTTGGTGTTATGATGAAGTTTTGGTCCGAGGTTTAATTAAAAAAAAATACTCAGTGGATCGTTTGCTTGTTTTTATTTTCGTCCGGACACACAGGTACACTCTGACAATAACGTGTAGGTAATTTAAACGGGTTAAGGTCCCGCCGAGGTGGGTAGTTAAGACATTTTCCAAATCGGCTTCGTGGGATTAGGAAAACGTCGTCGTCGTCGTCGTCGTCGTCGTCTTGCTGTACGTTATGCGTTCGAGAGTGATAGTCATATTTATTCGTTTGATGCGTCCGCTCGTACCTTCCTCTATATTTTAATAATAATATAAACGTTACGCGCCGCCGCCGACCCTTCGAATAGTAATAATTTGTCGTCGACGTCACCGCCGCCGCCGCCGACGCTCCAGTTCGATGGGAGGTCTCGCGGAAATAATATTATAACAATAATAATCGCAAAAGTAATAATATAATGTCGATGACGACAATAATGGTGATTACGGTAATAATAACGACGCATCCCACGATTTGCATGGGACCACACAATGGCGACAAGGGAACTGGACGACAATGACAGACAAAATAACCGGCCGCCGCGCATTGTTGTGCGGAAATCGGGAAACCGCGGCGACGCGACCAAACCGACGTGCAGATGGTCGCAAAAAACAGTGTAAATCATGAGGGCGAATCGACGCTGCGGTGACGTGTATGCAAAAAATGTGTAGAGGCCCAGCGGACCGATTTCATTTTTTTTTTTCTACGATCGCCTCGTCTGATATATAACTGAAAAACGTACCTCCGATATTTAATTTCGCCCGGACGCGAACATTTCGAACCAAAACATCTCGTTTTCTATCGACGGGAGACGCATCGCCGCCGACCGATGCCATCGAGAAACCCACCGAGGCCCGCGATTGAACTTTTGATTTAATCTCGTCTTTGGATGTTCGCAGGAAGCTTTAATCTCGGCGAGAATCGTATAACCTCAGCTGCGTGATATCAGCTTTGTTGTTTATGAATGCGATCTGAAATATGTATACCGTAAATCGCGAGGGCCAATCGAGGTGCAGTTTATTCAATATTTTTAGAGGCCTCGTGGATCGATTTTATTTTTTTTTTATGTTCACCTCACGTGTCTCGTGAAGTCATAACTGAAAGCTAACCGCCACTATAGTATAATGTAATACTGCAAGTCCGATTTTTCGACCAAAAACTACCGTTTTCGAATGATCGGTAACGCATTGTTGCCGCCGATATCGCCTAGAAATTGTCAGACACTTTCGTCTGAACTTCAATATATTCGTGGGAAGTCTTAGTCACAGCTAGAATTTTAAGCGTAGTTTTGGATTTGTTATTTATATAATATGCGATCTGGACTACTATATAGAAGCGCAGATGGTCGCAAAAACCAGTGTAAATCGTAAGGGTGAATCGACGCTGTGGACTGCTGTGACGTGTATGTAAATTTTTTAGAGGCCCCCGCGGAACGATTTTTTTTTTTACGTTCATCTCTTCTCATAACTAAAAATCAGATCGTGCGCCGGTCCATTGTACAGACAAATCGTACAAACCGAAAAATTAAGCTTTCGATCGATTGGAAATGCATCTCAGACGCCAAAGTCACCGAGAAATTCTCAGACGTCCGTTTGAACTTTTGATTTCATCTTGTACTTCGATCTCCGTGGAAAGCTGTAAGTACAGCGAAAGTTTAAAGCTCCGCAGAGTAGTTTTGGCTTTGTTATTCACGAATTATCTGCACTGCAATTTAAGTATGATTAATCTCATGAGAGCCGATCGTTCACGGCTCTAAATTCGATCGTATCTTAATCAAATCGAACGCATACATATTATTACACATTGCTGACGATTATAGATGAGTTCGTCCGTTGGTCTGGAAAACTTCACGATATCGAAATAATTTTAATACATTCGGCGCTGCATTTTTTAATAACGTTAGCTAGATTAAAGATTCTTTTTCTTCACTTTCTTTGATACCGAAAATCGAAAATTTAAATACCAAAAAAAAAAAAAAAAAAATATTCAATCGAATGACATTATTCTGCAGAATTATGTTTTACTTATACGAAACAAGGCTTGTCGTCAAGTCGTTTATACAGTTGTTGTACCTATAGTATTATGACTAACGATATTAGCGGAATTCCGTAAGGATTAGTGGGTTTAATGCTCCATGGATAATATCCAGATAATATGTTCTCCGATATCTCCTTACCTACTTAACGGTTGTTATTAATGTTATCTCTCCGGGTTTGTAATTTTAATCGATTTTTATCATTTTCGAGTGAACAAGTTTTCATATTGTACAGAACTTTCCCGAACAGCGTACATTAGGCACCTCTTACGCACTATATTATTATATTATACGTCTGCGTTGTATGCGTCTAGAATATTTGTAAAATATCACTGAGGGTTACATCGTTAATCAAACGCACAAACATAATATTGTTCGGTGAATTCTATAGAATTTTTTTTTCGCTTGATCTAGTTTGATTTACATAACTTAAAAGGTTGCATGTACGGTGTCCGATTAAAAAAAGCTTTGGTTACTCATAAATCATATACGTTCATTCCGGTACTGATGTACATTTGTATTTGCCACCGGCTATTTGTAATATTCGCGGTTGTATATATTGACATCGAAGGGCTAAATGTACACGAAACCATCAAAGGATGCACACGAGATGAAAATGCTCCATATTTTACTGAAATTTATAAACTATCATAATATATTGTGCGCATATAAAATAACTTCCATACTTTGTTTTTTGAACTACCTCAATATATTTTGATTATAATATAATTTTAATTCTGACAACGGAAAGTAATTATTAATTAAAACGTATATAGTAGCTATGGTTTGAACTTTTTAATTACGGCTAAATAAACTAGCCAAGGACGTTTTAAAATATAGTACCTACCTACATAATATTTAAAATATTTTATGAAATACGATGTTTTCTTAAGCCTAAACAATTTTTAATCTTACAGAGAACGCATATAATAATATTCTGAAACTGATTGTAAAGTAAATTTTATCTAAAATGTATTGATTTAAATTGCAAACAAAACAATAGTGTGCGATTTTTTGGTTATCTCGACTTGTTATTGATTTAAATTATTTATATTTAATTAAATATAAATTATTCTACACACGATGCGTCCAATGTAAATATAATGATGTACTAATCTTGTTCAATATTATACTTTAACAAATAATTATTAGACTCTGATCAAGAAAGTTCGTTGAGATTGCATACATCAGTACTCTTTCATATTGCATTTTCAGTTGTGTCAAATGAATCATCCAATATTTAAAAAATATACATATAAATAAATAAGAGCTTATGGATTAAGCTCTGAGTAAACTTTACATGCATTTCTAAAAAAGATAATTAAGAAATTTATTGCTCACTGGTACATCGTACATATAAGAATGTAACACGACCTCGCCTCTGGACTTCTAAATAAGTAGCCGAAAACGTCTTACACGGACCAACTCATTGTTTTTCCTTTTCCGCCCGGTAAAATAATTACGAAATACGTGCTGACGACGGTACAGATACGCACTGTCTGTGATGTCTACGGCGGCGTAAAAGCAAAATTACTAATTCCATATCCACCTTATCCGTGTGCTGCAGTAACACAAAAATAGTATTGTACAGAGCCGTTTATCATCGTACTCGGGACTCGCGTAACAGGGCACGCGAGCCTATGAGGACATGGCTCGTGTATTTGATATCGTGTTATGCATCATTATATATAAATTGTAATAATATACGACGAGTTGGGAAATTTGCAGCCGGACGGGATGTATATTGACCAATATAAACCGCATTAACCGGCAATTTGAATACATTATTCATTGTGTATTTGAGTATATATTGGTCGTCATTCCTATTCCTGGTGGTCGGGAGGGGTTTGGTTCTTCGATGGGAAGAGAGTCCCTTTGAGCACCCTGCAGCTTTTGTTTTTGAACTGTCCTGAACGCGCCGGGACGAGGCAGTGGCGCACGATTGGTGTATCGGTGCACCACGTCGTAATTACTTTTATCCTGGAAAGGGCAGGTGGTAGTGCCTACACAAGTGTGTTGGGGGTGTATATAGTGCGTATGTGTGGAGAGAGAAAGATAAAGGGAGGGGGCGACAGAGAGAGAGAGAGAGAGAGAGAGAGAGTGACAGACATATAGAGTCTTTGACGAAGCTCCCGGGACGCAATTATTCGTAATTTAATTTCGTGACGGGTTTATTTATACGACGATTGAGAGTGAACGGGGGCCGAACGGTTCTTCAAAAAAAAAAAGTTGTTTGCCGTGTTATTGTGTACATACTACATAATATTATGTATCTATATAATATAAGAGCCAATATAGGTGCCTTACACGTATATAACTGTGCGTGGTAATGACGGAGTATATGTAGGTACAATACGAGCAGTGAGCTGCATAATACAATATTATTGTGTACGGGATATTGACTTTTTCTCCGTTTTGTGTCAACGCCGACGTCGAGGTGTGTATACGTATGAAGGTGTAGTTAATATTGTGCTGGAATCGAAATGAGAAACAAAAAATAATAAAAGCGTCAACGGTGATCGGCGGGGGCGGGGGAATGGCTTACGGGCGCCGCCGCCGCCGTGTAATGGGGTGGACGAAAAAACACTAATGAGATTACCTGTTGTCGACGTTATTGGAAAGTAGCCGAACGCACAATAATATTATTGGCACACTGTAGTTGTCAGAGTACTCACATGAGCATATATATATGTATATATAGGCAGTTATCTGCTACGCGTGGTGTACAGGATTATTGATATCAATTTGGCCGAAAAGCCTTCGACGAGGCAATCTATTAGACTCGACCCTCGACGCGCAAAGGTCGCGGTGCTGCGGGCAGGGATTGGGAAAGTGAAAAAACCTACCCCCCCCCCTCGATGTAATGGCACTGGTAATAATATTATTTATATAATGCGATCACCGATCTGTCATCTTAGACCACCCCATCCCCGTCGCAGAACCGTTTCGAGCACACCCAAACAAACATCATAGAGACGGAACACAACGACAAATCAATTTTAGTTTCAAAGTTTAATATTTATAATTGAATTCGTTTCCCCGTCACCGCGGAAAATCAATAAAAAGTATAATACTTTTCAAACGCGACTTGCTGTGTTCTGCAGGTGTAGTTCGACCAAAACTATACCGCCCGGGTACTGCAGACACGACTTTGTTTTTCGGAACTGTTTGATATTGTTTCGGTGCAAATAAAACGGATTTAAAAAAAAAAAAAATCGTTGTCATTTCGCGATTTTCAAAATAAATATTTGTCGACCGTGTTCCACGAATCGTCGATCGGAAAAATTATACACTACTCTAGAGAGTGCTGTGCACAAACGACAGGCATGATATTAGTAGGCATGGCGAATAAAAAAAAGATCAAAAAAATATTTCTCGAGACCGTCGTCTTTGTTCCGCTCCCGATTTTATCGCTTCGGTCCAATCCATTTGAGAGAGTGCTCCCTCGGAGCGCACTGCGACTTTTTATCACCTTCCTTATCGACGAGTCAACTGCTTCTTTACTTTTTCTCTTTTATGTTCATCGGCGCATCCGCGAGGCGTTTGTTTATTATTATAACTCGTGAACGTCGCTACGGAAACGTCGTCGGTTTTACGCAATTTCTCCGAAAGATTATATACAAGCAACCTTGTATGTATCCATGTACACTAGATAGGCGTTCTCGGAATCAGTTTCAACTAAAACTTACACTCGTCTCTTGTGAATATTGATGTGCTGCGAATATTGTTATTATACGACGCGACAATGGCACTCGATAATAAATAATAATATACGGTTCGGAGATCGTCGTTTGAATACAATGTAATATTATGCGTGTGTAACGAAATAATACACCAGAATCAAATAATAATAATAATAATAATAATAAAAATGCCATGCCGGCGAAACGCTCGGATTTGCATCGGATAGCATTGTTATTTAGATCCCATATAGGTACTCTGCAGCGTTTTAGTGGCCACGAAATGCGTCCGATGTACCGGCTGCATTGCATTCGTGTTGTAAATAATTGTGATTTACACGAGTGTCATATTACACGACGACGGATGTGAAACGGAGCGTTGAAAAACGTGTGTAGACCGTATCGACAGTATTATTATTCTTATATTTTGCGCCATGAAACCGAACGTGTCCCAGTTTTCACGTGCGAGAAACGTACTTTAATTATCCTCGGGGATACACGACAGCAGAACAAGATGTACTATAGATTTCAGGGACACGTCACAAAAACGTGACCAAACTTTTAGCACAGCTTCAAGTCGAATAACACCACTTGACGTTTTGCAAGAGTCCGAAGAAAAATTGCTTTCCAAGTCGCTCATACTTCACGAGCTACAAAACAAAAAAAAAATCTGTTCAAAATAATTAATGTAGCTGGTAGCGCATGTTTGTATTGCAAACTGAAACAAAGAAATAGAAATGGAAAATATTACTTTCGATGAAAATAAAACAAAATTTAGAAAAAATTACGACATCCAATAGAATATTACGGTTGAATGAAATCCGTGTGTCTTAATAATACTATAAAATACTATTGTATGATATTCACTTTTTTTTTTCAATTTAAATCGATACATATCAAAAAATTATTCATACTTATAACAATTGAGTATTCATCTTCCAACGTTTCAAATTATTCATAACATAATCAATACATTATTTAGTATTCATTACACATTATGACGTAATAATATATTGTGATATAAATCTTATGCGACAAATTTAAAACAATAATATTATCATCCATGTACACCGATTTATTATGTGCTCGCTTTTCACGTGGCATTTCGGTTTTTTTTGTTCCGATGTTTGTACCAGTATTGAGATCCATTTCGCATGACTCACAAGTTTATTGTTTATTGTTTCAATGCAAAAATAAAACTATGGTAACACGGCGTATTGCATAGGCAATTTAGCTACGTCGTGTTTTTTTTTCTGGTGTCAGATACCTAATAAAATACTTACGTATAATAATATAATTGTGGTTTGGTGTATACGTCAAACGTTCAAAGTACGACATTAGTGAAAAATACAGAAATCAGTATAGATTAACATGCAAATAACTATTCTTAATTTTTGTACGGGATTTGATCACTTCGACGTGTTTATATAACAAATTATTACTGCATCAACAATACCAACTTTAGCCATTTTCCTTCCGTCGTTTGCAACTTCCTCTCCCACAATTCCGGTCTCCCAACCTACTGTGCTAATCAATTATTCCGTGGATATTATGTCTCGATAGATCGACCGGTTGACGCACGACTCTCGACTTGTGGTGAAGTCTTTCGGTGCTGTCTGAGCCGAAATAAACCCCGCTACACCCAAACCGACGAGTTAAAATCTATCGTTTTTTTTTTATTTATATCTCAAGTAGTGATGTACAGAATAATTCCTAACGTCATAACCTACAGGTATTTCATGGTTAAACCTAACCTAACTCGTATACCATACCGATTTCACTATATTATTATTGTCTCTGGTGCATTACGTGCATCTTTTGGCGGCAAAAGTGTATTCATTTTTATGGACAATAAACATTTTATGTTTACCAGGGAATAAATATATAAATCCTTAGCCCGTGAGTACGATAAAAAATTTGAAACGGGCGTAACGCGTAGTCGCCGCGATGACCGTAAAGTGGAATTATTTTTATAACAAATTACATGCGAGAAATCGCGTCGTCGTCGCCGTCGTCAGACTGAAAATACGCTTTATAGTATTATATTATTATTATGTTATAAAATATACACTGTGTGGGCAACGTGTAACCGTACATCCGCGGAGAGCGGATGGTCGATCAGCGAAATAATTATGGTTCGCTTCAAACCGGTATACCTATGTATATTACGAGATAATATTATTCTACACAGTCCGGAGCAGTCCTCGCGCGCGGCGATCGGCGTGGTTGAAACCAAGTGTGACCGCGCCGTATGTCCGGACAGTAATTATTAACGACGAGGCGACGGCGGAAATCGTAGACGACATTGGGCTCGAAAAGTTTTCGCATTAGCCGCGGTGCGGAGGAGAGATAAATGTCCTCGGGCCACCTTTCATCGCACGTCATCTGTCACGCGTGTGAGCACACCGCCGCCGCGGCGTGTGTCAGTACGGTCGGAGGTGGTAGCGGGGGTGGAGGTGGCGGCGGACTTTGGACGCGAGCGGCGGCGCGAGTTTTTCCGTCGAAAATCGATTGCCCATCCGTCTTGACGCGAGACGATCCCGGGGAGGGGAGGGGAGGGGGAGGAGGAGGAGAGGAGGGAGTCCGCGGCTGCGACAGCCAGCGTGGGTGGGCATGTGTGTGTGTGTGTGTGTGCGAGAGCGAAACATAAAACTCGAGTCGAGTACGAGGCAAACATCCATCAATTAGCGTCCGCGGGGAACGCGTGTAATTCCGCCGCGCTTACATTTCACCGGGGACGACCGCGTTTTAACAAATTAACTATAGACTGTGGATATTGTATACCGACGATGTGTTTAGGTATTGCGGCGGCGGCGGCGGCGTTCCGTGTAATATGTACATGCCTATACTATTATTCGTATATATTTGTATCGTGCACGGGGCAGGTACGGCTACACATGTATATACGACCGCTGCGTAGATCTGTCTTACTTTGTCAAAATTGAAAAACGGCGAAATGCACGCCGCCGACAACTGCAGGAATCCCGAAACCGTTACCGCGTATACCCGGTAACCTGCAGCACGTCGTGTCCCGCCGGACGGGGCTTATTATTATACTCATCGCGGAGACGAAAATTAAATACACGACGACAGTGTCTGTTTGGCCGGCTGAGAATTTATATTGCCAGTGTATAATGCGGTCGGGCAGTGATGGAATCTTCGCCGCGTCCGCAGCCTCTCACGCCCGCGAACCGTCTCGCGGACCGTCACTGCGTCTGTCCCGCAATAGCTGTCCGAGAGACCTAATGAAATTCGTTTTGGGGACAAAACGTCCAAACGGAAATAAACGACGAGACGACCGTCCCGATACTGTGTCATATCATCGCGTACGTTGTTGGAGAAAATATAAGAAGGACGCACATTCCTTATTTTTCGTGAATAAACAGCGTTGTCGCTATTTTACATTAGCCAATGTTGAAGAGCGATCATTAGGTAATATCATATCGTCAAATAGTTAAATGATGATCACTCTAAATAAGAATATTATCCAACACGCATGACGCACGTGATTTGTAGAACACAACAGTGGGGCGTGTCGCATTAGGTAGTATAAATGATAAAACAAATCATTTTTCGTACGTACAGAAATCACATTTGTGTTTGATAATGACGTATTCTTCGAATAAGGTAATAAATAAGCTAATAAAATAATAAATATTATTACGTATTGTACGTGTGTGCACGTGATTTGGAAAAAAAAAAGCTGAATAATGTGAATTTAACATAGTACCTACCTACACCTATAGTCCGGCGATAATACCACGTGAATAGCAAAACGAAATATGAATGAATTTCGATTTGAAAAATATCGTCAAAAGAATAATTAAAACCAACTTTTGTGCAGCCATAATACAATATAATGTCGTATTATACAGATGATGGTACGAACATCAAAAGCCACAAATATTTACGGCAAACACTGGGGGGGGGGGGGGGGGGGGGG
>NW_019101363.1:102135-107081 GCF_001856785.1 Myzus persicae
GGGGGGGGGGGGTAGGGTTCGGAGGGAGGTTGTTTTATTAGGCACTTGGCGAAGCCCCCTCGTCTCATTTGCATCAGCGCCATCGCCGCCGCCGCCGCCGCCGCTACCGAAAACAAAGCGGCACTAAACTTTTATGGCCCCATAGACAACGCAGCAGCTTTGGGAGGAGGGGGTGGGCGACGACTTGGGCGCGCAAGTATTAACGTTTGCACCTGTTTTTTGCGCATTAAGCAGCGCACGTACGCTGAAAACGTTGTTTTTCTTATTACGGTTATTATTTTTATTTTGCCCTCTCCCCCGCGCATAAAGTCGGTTACCGAAAAGTTTGCTCGAAATTCACCACCCGGTCGTTATTTTTGCAGATTTGAAACAGGACTTTCGAGTGCAGCCCAAGGACGTGAATCCG
The DNA here is from genome assembly GCF_001856785.1 of Myzus persicae. Taxonomy (NCBI): domain Eukaryota; kingdom Metazoa; phylum Arthropoda; class Insecta; order Hemiptera; family Aphididae; genus Myzus; species Myzus persicae. The sequence continues at coordinate 102,542 of NW_019101363.1, forward strand.
GCGTCCGGTGACACAGCCATCATGGAATGCGACCCGCCCAAAGGACATCCCGAACCATCGGTGGCGTGGCACAAAAACGGTCAAGCGATGCCAGTCGACGACAAAAAAAGGTATACTGCCATTAATAATGTTATTGGGATTATTTTTTCGACCATTTCAATGCTAAAATTGCTTTTTTTTTTTTAATCCGATTGAATTCAACACATACCGACTTGCCGTTCATAAATATAATTTTTCATTATATTAATCAAAGCTACAGTTAATTGTTGTCCTTTTATATATTACGACTTATAGAATTCTGTGTTTCTATCTAAAAAGTGTAGGTTTATAGGTCATATTATTATATTATAATAATTTATTAAAAATAATTGTTATTAATTTATGAAAATTGTATGCAGGAAAGACATCCATTGTTTTGAGTTTGTATCTTTGAATTTCAGTTAAAGCTTATAATCGGCAATCTATTAATTAATCTTTTCGCACTAATGAACTATTTAACTGAATTAAGTCAAAAAAGAACAATATTGCGTATTAAATCTTTGAAACTGTAGTTCCAAATCTTCTTGAATATAAAATAAAATGTACTTAACTACGAAATAGAATTCCAACAAAGTAAATGGATTCATTATGGGAATATCGATTTAAATTGTAATAGAGAAAACGTATAAATGCTATTCACACTTATAAAGAGCTAGAATATCGTAATTTAATTGATTTTTTTAGTATTTTATAGAAGGTGATTACATTTGATCGAATTCTAAATAAGTATATAACATACCTAATATATGAACGGTTAAAATAAATACGGTATTAAATATTTTATCGGGTTATTTAAATTTATCAAAATGTATACATTCTGTTTTCTTAAAATGTAATGGTTTTAAAACAATTTTAAATTTTAGATGGTACATTGAAGATAATGGAAATTTGATCATTCGAGACGTTAACTCCGAAGACGACGGTTCTTATACATGTGTTGCCACCAATTTAGCAGGAGTCAGGAAATCCAAACCGATTTTGTTGGCAACTCAGAGTAAGTACTAAGTTACATTCTTAGAAATTAATTTTCAAACTCATTTATTGACTGTTCTCCGCTCGTTTATTTCTATTTATAGTACGCCCGTACATGATACAAGCTCCGAAGGACACTATAGCCATGGCTGGTTCCAGTGTACAGTTGCAGTGTAAAATCGGCGGGACTCCTCAACCAGAAGTGTTCTGGAAAAAAATATCGAACACCGGGGTCGCACAACACATAAGGACTAGCCATTATAGGTAATTAATATAATTTTGATCGACAGCTGATGATATTGCTTAAAATATTTAGATGACAATGTAATATTAATTATTTTTTTAGTTTTTTTTTTTCATTTTTTGGTCTTTATTGTCGAAAAGACGCTAACTCGGTAAATGTTAAAACAAATTGTATTTATAGTTATTTAAACATTAAAGTACACAAAAAACTTTTTGAAAAATATTTCCGATTTTACCGTTCATTTTTAACTAGTAAATTGGATGTGTACAGCCCAAATTTAGCTGTGAAATGCAAAATGTATAATATGTGAAAACCCGTTTATAACGATAATGACGAGTCCAGTAAAAAGCGGTAGTCTTATCCGATGAGCAGGATGGAAATGGATATTTCATTCTACGGAATTTATTTTATCAAACGAGGTTTTGATCATGCTTACTGATTTTTTTGATTTTTGTAGGACGCCCCATTGATCTGTTGTTATTTTTTTCATATAACAACATAACAAATTTACTTTTTGCTGGACCCCACACTGTTGGCTCTGCGTCAATATTAGAGATAATTAGCATACTGTCAAAATATATGATATATGATATTAATTTGATATGTATAGATTATTCGTGTTGTAGCGTTTAGATTTTTTTAACAGGATTATTATTTTTAATATTATATTTACGTTAAATAAAGATATAACAAAAATAATACATCTCTGTTACTGCTGGATTCTACACACATCATTTTTAAATTCATTAACTCAAATTTAGAATTTTTGTGTTCATATAGAGAGTTCAAATTTTCATATGAATAGTTGACGGATATGATAATTATTATTTCTTTGAGTTTGGCGCGTACCTACCTGCTAATTGACCGATCTCAACCAATTCATTATTTTGTGCTCCAAAAGTAGTAATTTTTTCCAGCCATCGTACACTAAAAAAAAAAAAAAAACTCAACTAGACGTAAATCATCGGGTTGAACAAATATTTGTCTTTTAAACAATAGGATTTCCGGTAGATTTTTCTTTTTCTCCTTATAAACTCTGCCGTATAATAAAGTGTATTATGGCATTATGGTTTTAAAAATTCAAAGAATATAATCTCGAGATACTAATACGATAAAAATGATGGATGTTTCAGGAATGAGAAGCTTTCCGGGGACAGGGACACGTTCGAGCACGTTTACATAACGCAAGACGGCAGTTTGAGATTAGACAACGTGAGTCCGGAAGACGAAGGGAAGTACGTGTGTCACGCAGAAAATCACCAGGGCAAAGTAAACGCTGCGTCTTCCCTCACTGTGCACTGTGAGTATCTAAACGTTTTACAGCAGTATATAGTTATTTAAATAATTCGTTTTATAATAACGAGGTCGCATAATGTATGAAATAAATATATCGCGGTATTACGGTTTACTTCCCGCGGGAAATACAAAAACTAAAATCTAGAATCTGACGTGTGCTACGATTTTTCACCGAAAATAGCTATACTATATAGAGTTGTGAAATCGCCGCTGTGCCTCCGATTAATGAAATAATTTCACCCGTCCCGAGAAACGATCAATTATTTAATTAAATACAGTAATAACGCAACTACAATGTTTCAAGCTTTCACATTCCCGTAAATAAAACCTCGACGGGCATTTCGATTAATAATTAAAGGTATCTAAAATTACAGCTGACTTCGTCTAACAGAACTTTACGAAGAAGAACACAATCCCTTAGGATAATACACAGTGGTTATCTCATTTTGAACTAAAATGTTATACTTCTTAAATTATTCAATCGACTAAATTATAAACAGGAGTTGTGTTTTTGTTTGAGTACCCGTGCAATATTGTGGTAAAGTAACTTTGGTTCTACCGAACTTTCGTAACTTTTTTGAGCGGTGGAAATAACGCTGATGGCAATATTATCACCATCAAGCATCGCACTGCAAACGTGATGACAATAAAAACCGGATAACCCGATGACCGCGGTAACAGTATAATATGTTTACATATTATAGCAAAAGGTGTGAACAAACTGCGTCGCACAATGCTTTTCGATTTATATATTTTCGTCTTTGCCTTTAAAGCACGCGTGAGAGCTGAACTGACTTGTACGGCCAAAGATAAACACAATATTACCATCGCGAAGCCGTTAGTGGGAATTAGGGTCCGGATGTGTTTATTATTCGTGAGTGATTTTAAAACTTTCGTGTTCGATAATAATAATAATTTCGAAGTTCGCAAGAGCCAGAGGTGAAACGCTCTGGTCCGTTCGACATCGTAATTTCAAAACTTCGGCGCAACAGTTATCATCCCGCTTGTATACAGAGTGTTTCTACTGCAACGAGCGAACATTAACGTGTTGGGATAAAACAAAATGGTCGAATAAGTGACCCAATTTAAACGAAATTGTAAAAAAACCATAATATAACTATAATAATATGAACTTTGTAGTATTACATACGCCGCCGTTCCAATCATTAGGGATTAGAAGAGGGTTAAAGCCCCCCTCCCCCCCCCTATAGTCCACTTGATACAAAATTTTTACTCACGCTACTTGTCGACCTGATGATCGCTATCAGCGTCTATCAATATACTTGTCCGGTAATTGCCTGTGAATAATAATGTCTACCACCGCATATTTACTGCATTCCAGCGTGTTATTTGCCTAGCGATAGCTTCAACGAAATTTTCCAAAACTCGTCTGTGCGTTGAACTTTGGGTCAGCTTTTGGTTTTTTTTTCGATCTCATTGTGCGAAAAGTGGCCAAATCATTTCACGGCCTTCGGTATTGTTTGGGGAATACCGGGAGTTATTGAGATTTAGATTCTAACCGGTATTTTAAAAGTACAAATTAAAACCTCATATTTTTCGAGAGACATAAAAAAAAATGGAGAATTTCGTTTTCAGGTCACTTCACAAAGTATATGATCATCGTAATGGTAGTTTTTGTTTTTTCGTAGAATCGACTAGTCTAATATGTATACAATATATTATCATTATGCGAGATGATTACAAAAATTGAATTTGCAGCGGGTCTTCATATTATTATTATTATTATTATTACCATCTACGTCGGACGAGAACGCCTGCGTAGCTCTCGCTGTTTTCGACGCAAAACCACGGCGCCTAAACCCGCGAAAACCCCGGGCTAGACAATTTTACGCATGATCGTGCTTTTTGTACTATATGTATAGGTATACGCAGAACCGTGTTATAATAATAATAATAATAATAATAATAATAATAATAATAATAATAATGAAGTACGGCAGACGAGGTAAATAATATCTTTCGCTCTTA